>NC_052143.2:25413530-25717041 GCF_016086655.4 Lepeophtheirus salmonis
CATATTTTTATGGGAAAAAATTATTTATTGTATTTAAATTCATAAATCACAGTTTTTATGAAATTATTTAATTTCGAAATCAATCCTATTGCATACCACTTTTTAGGTATAGTTGTACATTTGAATATTTGAATCTAATAAATGAGTGGTTGTTTTTTCATAAAAATTTGACAAATAGCTTTATGAACTTATGTTATGTCATTGTAGTAATTTCTAAGTTATTTTACCCCATTTGTAGCGTCCGTGCTTGAGTCTTTGCTTACAGGTTTCAAGTATTATTTACACTATATACATCAAAGGCATATATATGGGCTGGAATGACTTCGATGTGGATCCTAAATTCTAAGTCCACCAGGGAATTGTATTTATAACTCCCAAACAAACCCTCATAGTTACTATCCGTCTTCCATGAACCCAGTCACTAAAGATTACTTTATAATAAGATGTTCTCTACAGTTTTGGAAAATATAAAACCCTGTTCTAGTTGCAACTACATAATAATATCACACTCGTTCTACGTCATATTTCGAACAACTCTATTGATTTAACGTGTTTTTTATATTATAAAATTGGCCAAATATTACGATATTACATTTATAGATAGAAAACTTTATGAGTAATGAAAAAAATGTTACACAATGTAATGAACACAGTAGTAATAGTTCAATTTCAGAAATTTGAAGCAGATAGAACATTTTTTTAATAAAGCAACGGATTTTTATATGTATTAATATATTCAAATGAATGATTTTGGATCCCTTTTTTATAATATTATGCCATTTATACAATTAATACAGAAAGGCTAATAATACAAGAAAAAAACATACCCATTTTAAAAAAGTTTATGGTTAAGCAGTAGAGGAAAATCCACTTCATTTTGATCTGTCAAGCCCTCGGATCTCTGTATACAAAACAATCAACTATTTAATATCATGTTAATATAGAAATGAAGTACATAATATACTAGGAATGACTAGTTCTCTTGCCTCCCAACGTTTTCTTATCCACTGTAATAGGCTTGTACAATCATGTTCATAACATAATATACAAGTTTTCATAAGTGAGCTCATTATTGTTGTTTTTAATTTATAGCGGAAGATACGACACTTTGATAATAATGCGTATTTGAGTGTCAAAAGCTCAAAAAGTACAGTACTCATCATTCTACTATTCATGATTTAATTATTTGAGTAATTAGTAGAGGTTCAAGTGAAAAACTGGGAGGGTAGGGGAGAATTATTTCATTTTCCATTGTTTAACTTTCTGAAGAAATCTACACCAACAAGTTAAGTGTTTTAGAATATTGATTTAATAATAAAGCTTTAACTGATTTCTAATTTAATTACATATTGGGTATAAAGAACATTTGCAGACTCTCATTGTTCAAGAAGACCATGTTTTTTTTAACAATAACCAAATATAATTAAGAAAACTTCAAAGGATATTTATTCAATAAAGAAAAATCACAGCACTCTTTGATAACATCAAAATCTAATATATCATTTATGTATGGAGAGATGAATATAATATAAGAATTTTTTTTTGTAGTATTAAATGGAATCACAGAGAAGAAGAGAGAGATAGAGATCATCATGAGCTTCCTTGAGGATCCGAGTCGGAAGAATTCACTAATTCGATTTTAGAAGATAGTTTTTTGTAAGATACGCGATCTCTACGATAATTCTTGTTGAATATGACTGACCAAAAGGATTTGGACTCTTTTTTAGGCTTTACACCAACGATCCACTGCTCTGATTTGCTATCATAATAGTATACATATCCATCTTCTTCATCTAAGGAAAAATCTTCATCTGATGAGGAACTCTCAATTTTTTCATCAGATGAAGAGGAATATTTTGTCAAAA
Source organism: Lepeophtheirus salmonis (assembly GCF_016086655.4). NCBI lineage: Eukaryota > Metazoa > Arthropoda > Copepoda > Siphonostomatoida > Caligidae > Lepeophtheirus > Lepeophtheirus salmonis. The sequence continues at coordinate 25,415,396 of NC_052143.2, forward strand.
GTCTTTGGTATGTAGACGAAGAAGAGTCTATTGTATCCTCTCCTCGACCAAATTTAATTGCTGTTTTGGCCTTGGACTTTAACAAATCTGTGATATAAAAAAATCCCAGAACACATGAAAAATCACGGCAATTATTTTATATGTTTACCTTTCACTAATATCTCTGATTTTTCATGATATTGCGGATACACTGTGGGCTGACAATGTGTATAAGTGATAAAATACTCAGACTCTTTCCACATTTTAGAAGACAGTATGGATATGATGAGAGACATGCCCATTGTGCACAAAATGAAGGATGCCCAATAGGCATCAGAAGAATGTGTAGCTCGATGATGGATTTTGGAGAGTAAATCTGTTTTATTCTTCATAACTTGCCTCATTTTTTCAGCATTAATTTCCAGTTCAGATTTGGAACTAAGATCTTCAGGATTACAAGGACACATGAATGATGGCGTAGTGGATCCCGAAAGGGATAATGAAGGCAAAGAAGTGATAGTTAGACTTGTTGATGTTGTCATCTCGTCCACATCGTTAATGCTGAGTATGTAATATCAGACATGTATTACTCACTGAGTGAACACTAAACAGCATAGCTCATAATATACAAAAGTCAAAACAGACGCACCTGACGATACACTTAACCTTTTTTTTTTTACCTTTTCATGCGTTGATGATGATGATACGTATATAAAATTTATTTCTTCATTAAATGTATACAATATTAGCTTGATATTATTATCCTATTATTTTATGAGATAATTATTTACTCCCTGATATTACATTTTCATTCTACTGATTAAAGCAATATATATATATATATGTACCTATTCAAAATATAAGGTGTTTAAAATAAGAATAAATGACGAAGATTTCTTTAATACTATGTAATAGAACCTTATTGCTGTGTATTTCTACATAGACTCTATAAACATTAACAAAGTTTTACAAATATAAGTTAGATTCATAGAAAAATGCATCACAAGGATTGAAATAGTCTGTACAGAGTACGTCCAAAAATCAATTCAAAAGGAGCGGAAGAAAAAAGATGTAGAAAGAAACGCAACCTTTTGGACGGGCTAGTATCTGATAGTCAGATTGGCTATATCAAGTAGCCTGATTTGTAGCTCTCAGTTGGTATCTCCGAATTCATGTTCATTGACAAGGAGGGAGTAAGTAAATAAATAAGTTCTCAAGATACTCTTGACGTTCTTCATCATCGTCATCGGGTCTTTCTGGGTGTATTCTTAATCTTTGGTATTTGCCTTTAATAAAGGGATGCGTTCTTCCGTGAGTCTTTTAAGCTCCAATCATGGAAATAATTCAAAAACTAAATATTTTCTTAATTAGGTTAGCGCCATGCTAAAGGAATGCAACCCTGAGTCAAGTTTAGCTTACCCTGATTATGGCCAAACTGCAGAAGGAAATTATATTTTGACGAAATTTTATTTTATAAATGTACTTTTTTCAAATATTTGGGAATTTGTAATATTTCTACATCCTTCCTTTACTTTTTAAGCTTAAATTACAACTCCATTTCTATGAATGGCTAAATGACTTTATATAATCATCAAGTACTGCAAGTTTAAAAGATTTTCCCGAGAAATGTAAATTTTATTTTTGTAGTATTCTCAAATTGAGTCAAAATATTTTATAATTCAAAATTTAGATCACGGTCGGATCTCCGTTCTCCTTCGCTCTCTGAGTGAAAGTTATCCTAAAGACTTTGACATTAATGAGTTGGTAGATGATGAGTATCCTTGTAATGATGATCGAATAGGAAGACTACGTTGGATTTCAGGAAATTATCCTTTAGAAAACAATTCTTGGGGGGATTTTCAAGTACATCGAGCTATTTTGGGACTTGTATCCTTTGGTGTGGCCGAAACACTTAATGAATTTAATGAATTACTAAAACTTCATAATATTATTCAGGTAACTTTATCGTTCATGAATATAATTTATTCTCATTTATCTTTCAACCAATGCATTTTAGGTTAAATATTCAGATACTCTAATCGACTCTAGATTAATAGTAATAGGATGGCCTCCAGATACCTCTAAAAGTCCTCCCAATCCTGATGGACATACTCAAATACTCTTCTATGACTCTGATATCCGTGAAAGGATTTCAGAATTCGTTAAAGCACTAATCGTAGTTTTGGAGTTTCGTCGCCGAAATAGAGCAATTGAGAAACAAGAAAAACTTCCTTTATATTGTGCTCCTTTTGAGAAAAAGGATTTTGTTGGATTAGACATGGAGTCCCGTGTGAATAAACGTCGTATATATGGAAGATGTCAAAAATATATTGCAGACTTAAGTCTGCTTTGTGGTTCATATTCGGATGCATTCATTCACTACGAAGCAGCTGCAGATGTATTAAAATCCTGTCACGATTGGCTGTGGTTAGCCAATTCCTATGAAGGGCTTTGTGTAACTTCAACAATTGTTTTAAATCAAAAATTGCATAAAAAAGCTCTAAGCACTCCTGAAATAATTGAAAAGTATAAGGAAATCGTCATGCATTATAGTAAATACAAACATGCAGGAATAATTGAGATTGAAAGCTCCATCAAAGCAGTTCATGTTCTTAGAGACGTTAAGAACTACTTACTAGCTTCAGAATTTCTGCAAAATATTGTGTTCATTAACTTACCAATGAACGACGCTGAAAAAATTGAAAGATTCTCAGCTCTTTCTAGGTTATATTGGGACATTGGTTTCAAGAGGAAAGCTGCCTTCTTTAATAGAGTTGCTGCAATGAGGTTAATAATTACATTTGTTTATGTATTCATTTACTTTAGTATCTACATATTAATGGATTTAATCTCATTTTGTCTGTTTTGACTTTTTTTAATATACCTACCAATTTACGTTATCCAATTTTCATTCCAGGTGTGTTGCACCCCAAAATCCTGTCCCACAATGGTCTTTATGTTATCAATTATTGTGTAAGACTGTAAATGGTTACTTGTTGGAAGAAATAGTTGAAATACCAAGTAAGTCCAGCAATGAGGTCTCAAATGCGAAAAGAGGTTGGCCATCTTTACAAGTTCAAATCTTGCAGGAACTTGTTGGTACTGCCAGGCGAATGGGAAATATTTATGCATCAATTAATCATATGGTTCTATTAATCGAAACCTTTTTTGATAAACTGACTCCTAAAGAGCGTGTAGACTTTTGCCATCAACTCAGTGTCTTATTAAAACATTACTATGAAGAGAATCAGGACACTCCTATTACTGGTATAAGCATTTATCGTGTTCCTAGAGTGGATTCCTTTACTGTTAAGCCCCCTAGCTCCCATCATATCCCTGTTAAAATTGTAGATACGGACTCCATTGTGAACGGGCCCTTTCTATTTACTCCCATTGTTTCTGCTTCAAGATCTTCATCGTTAAACAAAAAGAATAAAAGAATTCAATGGGTTCAGTATGAAGTATGTGAAGTAGAGTTCACAATATTCAACCCTCTAGGTGTGGAATTGAAGGTTACAGATTTGCGATTGGAATTTGATTCAGTTGATTTTGAAACATTTGGAAGTACTTTTTCTTTACCTCCCTTCTCTGGACCTCATATAATTACTCTGATGAGCAAGCCTCATGGAGTAGGGAAGTTAAGAATACAGGGATATTCCTGCTCAGTTTTTGGTTTAAGGTCGATATGTTCGCTGTCTCATTGCAGACTAAAATCCAATTTTACAGAAGAAGAAAATGAAAATGGGGAATTGGTAGTAATAGTAGAAGTATTACCTAGTCTTCCTTTGATGAAAATGAGTCTTGAATCTACAACCTCGACCTCTTCCTCCATCTACTGGGGTGAAACACTAGAGATAAATATCATTTTTGATAATATTGGATCTAGGCCCGTCGATGAAATAAATCTAACGAGTATCTCCTTGAGTACATCTTCAGATTCTAATAGCAATTTTATAATTTTCAATGAAAATAGTAATATTGCAGACGCGCTCGATCTTCCCTTGTCTCCAGTTGCTTCTTTAACTTATAAAGTTGATATACTTTTTAGAGGAATGAATGAAATATTTATGAATGGCATAAGATTACCTGCCAAATCCCTTAATCAAAGTTCCTATCATAACATGACACTTTCTGTGACAGTTGCTTATTCATCATCTGGTGACGAATATCGGAGATCATCTACCGAAAAAATTAACTTTACTCTAAATCCTTCAGCCAATGCAATTGGAGCAGATGTCTTGAGAGGAGACGAGGATCCTAGAATGTGTTATCTCGTACTTGATGTGCGTAATTTAACGAAGCTCGAGATGGATCTCCTTCTTGAACCAAACAAAGTCCTCATTATTGAGCCTCTAAATGTATGTCGTGTTCCCGTTTATATACCAAAGTTGAAGCAGCCTATTACAGAGGCGAGAATCTCAGAGTATTTATCGAATAATACCTCTATTAAATGGAACATAACGGAACAAAACAGATCTGGCTGGGTTTCAATCTCTGATGTGCAGCTGTCTCCTGAAATGATTAAGTCCCTTAGTTTGTCTCCAATCACTGTCGAGCTATATGAGTCTAATAATCTAAATGTATCATGTACATCTCTGGAGTGTTCACTTGGAGGCACAAATAATTTAATTCTCATTATCAAGAATAATAGTGACGATGGCCAAGAAATTTTTATAAGTGAACTGAATGTATCATGTAAGACTCTGAGTAAATCTGATGGATTAACTATTTCTAGACCTCGCAGACGGTGGAATTCTAAATTGGATCATAATTCATCTTTTGAGCATGAGCTCTATATTTTGCCTTTAATTCCCGGTAACTATGATTTGCGGGTTTCTTGTGAATATAAAGTCAGTGATAGTGATGATGTGAAATGTGATAAGTATTTCAAGATGATAAGTCTACTCATCCGAAGTTGATCATTTTTGTTTGTTGTTATGAAATTTGCTTCAAGAAAATATTTTTATTTTATGAGGAAAGTTTATATATATATATATATTTATGCATTGTATACGTTTTTATTCACACATAGCCAATTTTCAATTAAGTTTCCTTCATATACATATTTTGTTCGTTACTATAAACTGAATCGCATTTGACTGCTAACCTTAACAATAGAGAAGAGCATGTATTTATAATCCAAGATCGAGGAGCTTAAGACTTGATTTAGTCTTACACCAAAGTTTACAATAAAATAAATCTATAAATCTGCTAATTCCTTGAGATCTTAATCTTCATTCCAAACACACTTGTAAACAGCCTTGTATTCTTTAGGATGCAAGTGGGTCTTCATTTCCTCTATGAAATTCCATGAATATTTATTTGAAATGTCTTTTTGTGGTTGGATATGTCCTCCGAGATACTGTCCTTTAAAGAGAAAAACCTGTGAAAAAGAGTAGAATTTGTTTTCCTTCAAGAATAAGAAGAATAGTTACAAGTCCTCACCTTCCGTCCTATTTTCCCTACTTTCTTTTGAACGTGTTGAGGATATTTGTATTCGTAGTGGCTCCAGGGAGCGTTTCCCCATAGGTAAAAGTCAATATCTTCTCCTACAATTTCTACGAGTGCTCTCTCTGCCGTTTTTCTCAGGTGTTGATCCTCTGATCGAAATGTGGAGAAGGGAAGAGACCATTGGAAAAAGCCTCCACCAACGTCCATTTCAACGATAAGTCTAGAGGGCCGATCAATCCCTTCCACTCTCTTCGCTGCTCTGAATTCCTCAAGTTCTACTCTCCAAGCATCCTCATCATCAATGGCTAATCGAGTGGACTTAATAAATAAACGTGAATCACAAGAGTTGGGAAACAACATTCAACAAAAGTAGATCAGTTACCTTTTGAGTCTTCTCTCGCTCAATCCGAGCCTCATGTAGGGACACAGATGACTTTTCCATTTCGATTGCACTCATTACATCCTTAACAGAGGCTTCCAAAGGTGTTAAAAGAGGTGCAATGCGAGGAGGCCGTTCCAAAAGGACGGAAGCGCATATTTCCCACGGAGAACGAATTCGATGCATTTTGAAATGACGTCATCAAACATTGTAACAGCTGATATAACTGTGACGACAAAAAATTTTATAGCCAGAATTATATTTATTCCTACGTACAGAAATACATATACAAAAATGGCTTAATTATTAAAGGTAGGTTTTAACATAATATAAAAAATGTTTTTTGAACTCATAAATCATATGAGCGGAGGCCCGTATATATAATATATTATTTGCTTTTTCACAAAATGTTATTGGTTTTTTCATATATACTAAATTTGAGACAATTTTTTTTTAAATTTAATAATAATTGGAACAAATAACCATTTTTCATAAAAAACTAATTATTTTTTTGACATCGTAAATTATTAAGGCAAGACTGATCCAACACTATCTATGGCTTGATTTGAGGTCTTTAAGGGGTGTCCGGTAAAATGATTATGGTAAAAAGATTGTGCACAAAAATGGTGGTAATATCGATCATTATCTTTGTGAAACAAAATCGTTGTGAGTAATATAATTGTAAATAATATGATTGGGAGCAATTTCATTCCAAGGCAATATGATCGTATGCAATTTCGTTACAATTATATTATATTCGGACGTTAAAACTTTTGAATAATGAAGAAACATGCCTTTTAATATGCTATAATACACTGCTGGGCCCCGATGCAAGTTAAATTTATCCACCGCTTGTTCGCTGTGTATCAACGAACCCCTTGTAATGTCCCCAAATATACCCCTCAGGTTATACATGTGAAGTGCTGGGCCCCAAGGCAGTTTAAAATCTACCGCTGCCGCGTTTCTAAGCACCAAAGGACCATTCTAATACGCTGTAATACACCTTGGCCCACAGGTTGTATAGGTGAACTACTAGAGCCTGAGGTAAGTTGGTTCATGATATTACCACCTAACGATATTAACCCCAACGTTTTTGTCCGCAACCTTTTTACCAGAATCATTTTACAGTAAACCTCTTTAAGGCAGGGATCACAGCTGTCACTCGTTGTTTTTTAGGGGTAGTGGGTTATTTATGTCTTCAAATTTTTGAACGGATATCATATTTTTTCAAACTCTAATAATGAAGGTATACATTTTTGATATGCAGTAAGATTTAAGTCATTTTATTTGTTGGTCGCATTTTAACTTCTAAATACATAGCAATAGTAGACTATTTTTCTTAATATTAATGAAAAAAAGAGTTTTAACTATTATAAAACTTAGTTATTTAGACCCCTCAAATATCCTACATCACGTGAAAACCATATTTAGTTCCACAAAAAAATTGCAATATTTCGTATAGCCGAGTTGCATAAAATTGCTCTAACTTTTAAATCTCCATAAATTGGTCATGCATTTTTTATGTAATTTATGTTTTTCAAATTTAGCCTCAAACTTTTGTGTGTTTCTTTTATCCCTATATCATGCAAAAAATGAACTGAGAGAAATATTTTGTTGTTGTGTGTTAACATAACTTTGAGGCTTGAAAGAGTTACAATAAACACCACTCATTTTTTTCATACTTAAGGGGAAATTATATTATTATTCAATTATACAAAACTATGCAAAGATAAAACTTCATCTGACTGTTTTGTCCAATGTAAATCTTGAATGACATCATTTAGCTCTTCCTCGCAAAATTAATTATTTTTACTTAAACAGCTTAAAGGGATTTCATGATATTCATCTTCTTGAGGGGGGTGTTAAATTCATTTTTAGCCCTCCTTTTCGGATGCAAGAGCATATTTTAAGCACTCTAGAGAATTTAGAATTATAACACACAAAATAATAGGGTTTTTTTTTTTTTTTAAATAAAAAGGGGAATGTTGTGAAGTTGTGAACCCCAAACACAATGGAAAAACTTTTAAGTATTTTATTTCAATCTTTTGTTGCATTTAAAAAAGTGTGTCTCACTCTCTAGATCAAAAATCCTGAATAAAAAGTCCGAGGAGAAAAAATACTTCAGAAAAAACCCTTAAATTAACCAAAAAATTAAAGACGGAGCTCACTTTCTTTACTCGCAATGTAGATACGGGGAAAACATTATATATAAATTTAGTATTTTGTGCAACACTTTGTTGTTTGAGAAGAGAACTGTAGCAATTATGATTGGTTGTTTTTGTACTGTAGTTTGAGTGAGTTTCTGACATCTTGTAATGTGTAATTCTGTGTTTTGATTGTTGGAATATCGTTCGTAATAATTTTATTTACATGAATGGGCAGTTTTGATACAAGATCAATTTTTTAAATAACTCTTACTCTGTCAAAAAGAGAAAGGCAACATATGGTAATTAGTCTTCTGTATTTTTCTTATTGCCGACTGTCAATTATTATTTAGAGAATAGTTATTATTATTATTATTATGAACATTGAGTTGATAATTTTATCAATATAAGTATTAATGACAGAGTATGACATGACATGAATTCTAAACAAAGGCCCTTGATTGATATAAATTAATAAAAAAATCCAAATCCTGCGTAATACCTTCTTAAGTTCACAATACATAGAGTCAGCTGCTTTAAACCATACGGGAGTCAACTTATGAAAATTATTTAAAACAGCTGAAGGGAAAAAAACACATCATCCTTCATTTAAAAAAGTGAGCCGTGTTTGTATACCACGTTAGTTGAGCGAACAGGATTAATTGAAAATAATTTATTTTTGCATAGTTCTCCTAAACCTCGGCCGTTGATGACATAAATTTGTAGTAATGCCAAATAAATATCTCTGCAAAGACGTTAATAGAAAAGTGACTCAAGGATTCAAGTCTTTTTATTTATATTTTGCTTTAGTCTTTCTGACTCTGAGACGAATGAATTCGCTTTTAGATGAAAATATTTATTGATCATTTTTGCGTTTTTCCAATTATTAATTACTTTTTTATTCGAACTCAAAAGTAGCATTGCCCAACAACCGCTACTAACAACTATAAGATTCATTTATGACTTGGCCGTCAATCATTTACTAGTTTTACTTTTCAATAATAATTTTTCCTGGTTCTTTCATTTCAAAAGTTTCGGTAAGCTTTATTGGTCTCGGTTCCGGTCTTCGGTTTTGCTTCTTTTTTATACAGGCTCAGTTTGGTAAAAGGCACTTAAAACAAGGGATGTCACTAGAAAATTCGTGCCCAAAAAATTATATTAGATATAAAAAGGTCCGTAGCTACCTTTACGCAGATTAATTGGTTGCTCTAAGTTCCAACAGAGCCCCCAAAAACCAAGGTTGCTTAAGACCATGGTTTTCAAAGTGGGCCGTGAGGGGAGGGTAGGGTGGGACAGGAGTAGGGAGAATTGAAGATTGCTTTGAGTCTACACATACATAGTAGACATATTTCGTATGAATGGGGACCTCAGCTAAAAATGTACTAGTGTATGAGGGCCTTGGCATAGTAAAGCTTGGAAACCCCTCACTCTGGCTTAAGAAATATTATAGGGTCCCGACAAGCATAGTAGCCTTTCCTCTTTTATTTACACCGTCTGGTGCCTAAAATCACTTTTCCAGATCCATGCGAAGCACTTATCTATTTGGAACTCAGATACAACTATATCACTCAAAAAACTCAGACTTATTGTCAATAAGTCAACTGATTACTGCTAATTTATTTTTTATAATATATATTGCATTTTCTTTTTATATTCTATATAGGAACAAAAGTACAAGAACCGAGAGTGATAATCAATATATTTCGGTCTCTGTTCGACTTTTGCCGGTTCCGGTTCTAGCCCAATAAGCACACAACCTTGATAATAATTATTGAAAAGTATGCGGGGTAGATGGCTCGGAAAGTGAATTACTCGGGGGTTAAGAGGGTTCTTCCAGTGGGTAGGTCCCCTGTTCCCTCAGAAGGAGTACCTTCATGCATTATTTGCAATAATATATTAGAGATAAATAAATACATGAATCCATGAATTTAAGATCTAATACAAAATAGGAACATCCTACATTGCCTCCACAGAGATGAGCTATTCCATGCTTTAATAAATTAAAACAGGATTGAGTTTTGGAAAAAAAAAATATTGTTCGTACTATGAATTGGGCTGGAGGCTTTCTATATACCAGATAAAATAATAATAATGTTTAAATAAATTGCAGTAATAAGTGATGACGTCAAGAGAAGTCTGATACATCACTAATACCCATACCATTAAGTTAAATTAATAATTACGATTGTATAGTTGTTAAAAGATTAAATTTTTGGCTGTATTTATTGTAGTAGGGGATAAAATGTTGGTGGTAGATGGCTCGGGGAGTGAAATCCTAAGGAGGAAGGATGGGGGTAAATTAATGAAGAGTGTTGTTGTCCAGTGGAGTAGGAGCAGAGTTGGGAAAGTTAATGCAACTTAACTTAGATAAGTTAATTAACTTTTAACTTAACTAGTTAATTAACTTTTAACTTAACTAGTTAATTAACTTTTAACTTAACTAGTTAATTAACTTTTAAACTAGTTAATTAACTTTAAACTTAACTAGTTAATTAACTAACTTAACTAGTTAATTAACTTTTTAACTTTAATTAACTTTTAACTTAACTAGTTAATTATTTAAACAGGGTTATTTAAAATTCAATTTAACTAATTATTTTTTTATTCATTAAAATTAACTTTTAACTTAACTTGTTAATTTCTAAGCTGCATTATCTTAATTTTAATTTAACTTGATTAAGTTAAAGTTAAATTTATTTTGTTATTCTAAGTTGAAATACTAAAAAACTTTCTTGAAGTAATCAATAGTTCTCTGATAATTTAGTTAAACACTTTTTCGATACTATTTGTTTTATTAAACTTTTCAACTGGGGCATTCCATATCAAATTGATTAAAAGGATATTTCTTCAGTGTCGTAGAAAAGGTTGTTTTTGTATTATCTCCGATATTTTACTAATTTTACATGTAGTTTAAAATGAGATAGAAACTCAAAAATCTAAAAATTTTGCTCCCTTTGACTTCTATTTTAGTAATAACTTAAATTTGTATTTTTTTTTTCTTGATCGTTCAATTGGAAGTGGAGAAAATTTCAGGGAGAGAGACCGACAGAATAATTTTTATTATAAAACCTTGATAAATCTATCATTTGAATTAGTTAAATAGTTATTTTTTGATATTGAAATTAATTTTTAACATAATCAAGGTCGGGTGAGTTAATTTAACTTAAATTACTCTAAAGTTAATTAACTTAAACTTAACTAGTTAATTTTCATAGAAATCGAAATTAACTATAATTCAACTAGTTCTAAGAAAATAAAATAAAATTTAACTTAACTAGTTAAAAAGATAAGTTAACTTGCCCATCACTGGGTATGAGACCCAGAACCAATACCAAATAAATAACTTCAAAACATCACGAAAACGGTTAATATATATACAGGCTGATGCGGAGGAAATATTAATATATATATAACAATAAACACTAAGGAAGCCGGACACACGTCATGAAAATTGTATAATAAAATATAAATGTTTCAAAAATGCTATGAAATTGGTTTCAGGAACTTCCGATTCCGTATGTATGTACGTCCATTGAGAAATACGATGTAAGATTGATTAGTGAGTCTTTGTTCGAGGACTTTGGCTTTTTGAGATCCTCCTTTTGGAGGATTTGAGGGCTGTGAACTACGATTTCCATTCCCAGTCTGAGTTTTCCAAGTTTGATAAATGGTCTAAATTCATCGACAGATATCCCTTTTTTCCTTCTTCATTATTCCGTAGAGGTAGTCCTGACAGGAATGGTTGACTTCCATTTAAAAAAATGTTATTCTAAATCAGTTGTTGGAACTGTTTTGAATTATGATAGAGTATAAATGCACGATAAATACAATAAGATATAAGAGCGTGAGATTATGTCAAAAAGCATCTAAAGTTATTTTGATTATCAGTGTTCTGTGGCACTGCATAATAAATATTTTATAATATGGAGGATAGCCGATGGTTATTGAGTATGGCAAAATTCATTTTTAAAAGTTTGTATATGGTTCATGGAATAATGAACTTCCATTAATTTGTTATTGGCTTGAAAAAAAAGACCCAAATACAATTTCCTCCATCAAAGAGGATTTAAAAGCTATCATTCTCGATGTACATTATTAAAAAAAAAAATTTGAATCACTTTTTTTTTTGTTCAAAAAAAAAAAAAAAATCAATGACGTTTGGTTTTAAATACAAAATTTTGACTGACCTTTCTATAATAATTAGATAACTAACATACACTTATTGAAAAACCAGTGCTTTAACCCGGAGTTTTTTGGAGTTGATGAACAGATAATTTTTTTTAATAATATAAATTTGCTTTATTAATATGTATAATAATTCCCCAACAAATCTTCAGAGTTACTATCCATTTTTCTTGGGCACACTCACACGTAGTTACTCAATACTTAGATGTTCTATCCTCAAGAATAAAAGAAGGATAGTTACAGCTTGAGAAAATAAAATACATTGTTTGTGTTGTCAATAAAATCAACAAAGAATTGTACTACAGAAATGCTTAGGATTTGCAACTCTAAATATGTAAACTCAACCTTTTCTTTGGTGAATACACTAAAAAATGACTTTACGGCAAACCATACAAACCATAGATAAATAAATTTCTATAAATAAAGTTTGTATTTAAAAAATAAAAGCCCAAAAATTAGAATATAAATATGAATTATTTTAGAATTACTAATACATGTTCAATACAATTCAGGTTAAAGTAATTTAGTCTATATAAAAAATGTAATTACGCCGAGGTTAATAGAAATTCAAGGTTATACCATAAGTAACGTATGTACGACTGATCTTTGACATCACTACACTTTTTAATAGTGACGTTATATAATATGATTGGTTGTGTGTTTTTCCAAAATCTTGCCCAGCAGTCAGTATGATACATCAAATAGAAAATTCTAGCAATAGTGACGTCATATAATATAATTGGTTGCGTGTTCTGACAAAATATATCTGTCTTGCCCAATAGTCGATACATCAAATTTAATATTCTAGCAAGCCCGATTACATGATAGTCTAACCTTGATTTCACCATGAAAAGCTTGTGTCCTTTAAAGGTCTTGTGTAAAATCTAGACAGAGGAATTAAATGTGAATAAGATATTCGATAAATGCAGATATGTCGTCTCTCAAAGTAATCTTATTTTTTATAACATTCTCTCATGCTTGGTTTTTACGCTTACCGAAATTTGATCAATATTCACCCCCACATTATTATATTAAATACAGTTTGTCTGTTGCCAACTGACATGATTTATGAGTGCTCTATATTATAAATTGGATAGATATTTAGAAAGAAGTTAAAAACGGCAATCACATATGAATATGTTTAGAAAGGATTTGTATTTCTTCATCTGTGATAAAGATCTAAGCTTATGAATAATATATTTAACAAAATTTGGAGAAATATTTTTTTGTTTTTTAACATTTGCTTAGTACCTAAAAAATATGGAAAATCCACAATGTATGTACAACTATCTTGGATATGCACAAATCAACAAAGAAAAATAGCGAGACATGTTTTTTTTAAGCAGACAAACCAGAAGCAGCTGATGGAACATAGCACCACTTCTTGACAACTGGCTTTTGAACCCTTCTTGGATTCTTCCTAGAGCGAGCACATACTTCTTTAGGTACATCTACACACTCTGTTGCAGGTTTGAGATTAGGAACCAACTTAGTGACTTGTTTGCATGACTTTTGAGGCTCCAAATTGCAGTTTTCCTCTGGTACCTATATAGTCAAAGCATGGTTTAAAAAAGCAGACAAAAGAGAATAATCATTGATAGTTACTTCTTGGATAATGGTTTCTTTTTTGTCAAAACATTCCTCCGGTCCAGGTTGGGCAACACATCCAGAGGGACCACATAATTGTCTTGGCACTTTCTTACATTCTGTTTCAGGACTATATTTCTTCACGTTTTTCTTTTGAGTCCTACAGACTTGTTTAGGCCATTTTGTGCATTTCTGCTCGGTGGTGTAGCCTTGGGTAACATCTTCGCATTTTTCCTCTTGAATGGTTTCACAGTCAACTACATCATCTTGAACATCGTGTTCATGATAGCGAGTCTCACACTCAGATTCGTAGACAGTTTTACACTCTTCAGGGCCTTCCCCCTCACAGACCAAAGGTGTGTGACAGAATCTAAGTTTTGTAACGCAGAAAAATGAAGTGAATCAATTGCTAATTCAATCACTTACTTGATGGTTTCATCAACAGCTACTTTCTTGTATTCGATGAAGCAGCTCTTTTTAAAGTTTTCTTCACACTCTTCCTCCTGTTGAGGCTCAAAATCCGTAGTGTAGGTTGTATGACATCTCTCAGAGTAGCTATGATGACATTCAATATGATCATCATACTCAGTCTCTTCAACCATGACAACCTTATCAATACAACGTTCTCCTGCTGCAGCAATCGATCCGATATCTAAAGGAAGACTATCTCCTGCACCTTGACGCCCAAATCGGGCATCTTCATCTTCTTGGTGATGCTCTTCATGGACACCCTCATGATTATGTTCATGGCTAGGAGCTAAAAATCGAAAAATTGATTTGTTTTTTCATTTACCAACAAACTAAGTTTTTTACCAGAACCCCTTTGATTGAATGGAAAAGTACTGAGAAGGGATCGTGGATCGCGAGAATCTTTGAGTCTGAGTCTTCGAGGCCCTCCAGCAGCAAGGGCAGTGCTTATCAGATAAAATATACACAGACACTAGAGATGATTAAAAAATAATAATTTTTTCATTTGAAATCCCTGAAATTATGTCAGCTGACTATAACCTTTATTAATGAAGTCATGATGACTGGAGATAAGTCTAAGCCTATGAGGTTTCCACACTGCTTAGAAACCAATATAAGGGTGATGAAGATTCCCTTCAAATATGTTCTTTATATAGTGTTAATTCATGCCAAAGTAAATAATTAGACTCGCACGCTTAAAATTTTATATTACGCTTGGAAATGTCATGAGTGACTCAAATCTTTGTGCAAGTGATGATCTAGCACAGATCACTTCATGGTATAAATACAGTAATAAGGCGTCAAACAAGTTGAATCAAAACATACTTAAGTAAATCCTTGTTACCCATAAAAACCATTCTGAATATATTCAAATCTTCTTTAGATATAACCATAGTCGTCACGTGGATTTTTTTTAGGAGGGGGGAGGTGAAATTTGCATTTTCCTCCCTCGTCATTACATTAATAATTAATCAAATTTTGCCACTGAAATAATCCAAGGGGGGGAGGTCACGTATCACCAAGGCCACGGCTCTGGATACAACATCTCGTAGTATAGGGCCGTCGGAAGATTTCAAACATTCGAGGGACACAAAGTACTTTTTCTACCTTAAGAAAAAGGAAATATAGGCTTAAATAAATTATTGGGATGAGTAGTATCCCCTCCACAGCCGTGTAATAATGGCTAAAAGTTAGTGTGATCAACTATCCTCTTTTACCTTGGGCAAACATCTTTTATCTTGGGTCCGTGTATTTTTTATAAATTCATAATTTGTTTCTATAAAATTTAGATCCAAAATATCTTTAAAAACAAATTCAAAATATGACTCCCTCCACTAAAACTAGGACTAAACGTGAATTGAAAAGTTTTCACTTTTTAGGAAATATAAGCATGGTCACAACAGTATCAAAATGTTGCCCTGTTTCTTCAGAGATTTTGTAACAGGTATAACAAAAAAAATTATACAGAGCAAGTTGTAGACAATAAATACATTGAGATTGATTCTTTTAAATATATAGTTCGACAATGAATGGTTTCTCTCGATATAGCCTACATTGGCTGATCGAATAGCATCCAATCTATGCAAAAGTCTTTACAGACAGTCCTTAGACACAAAGTAGGGGCCCAAACTTGTAGAACCATAACTTAATTACGAAGAACCTAATTTTCATGGAATCACGAAAAGGCAACTCAAAATCAATTTGTGATATCTTTAAATACCATTATTTGATTCAGATCTTTTGGATATAACGGACTGCTTGATGTTGAAGACAGTCGGATGGAGAGCCCAATGGTAAATGCAGACTTCTCCCGTCTTAATTCGGCGCGTAGAAGATGGCAAACGCTTTTTTCTTGTTGCTCCGAAATTTTACAATTAGAAAAGGGAATACAAATAAAATTTGTTTATTTTGTTTCAACTGTCGTGAGGTTGCGCAATGAAACCTTGTAATTAAAAGTAATGGATATTAAATCGTAATTAAATGCTACTGCGAGTTTTGGGTTTTGGATCATTGACTGTCTTTTTCAGTGCGTCCATACTTATCATAATCCAGAGGGTTAAGACCCAGGCTGTATGGGAGTCATATTAACTTCTTTTTTTCACATTGTCCTGAGACACTTTTGAAGTTTAAGCTGGGACACCATACTGCTGCAAGACTTTTTACCTTTTTGTTTTTATGGTTCTAGACATTGCCATCCTCTAAGCATTGAAGTTATCAACTAACATGGTCCCACATACTCTTCAGTTGGATAACCTTCACAGCTTCCTTCAAAATAAAGAAATTCCATTTTGACTTTCTGCCAGATTCAAGATTTTCAACAAGTCTTCTTCGAAATTTATCCTTTTTTTTTGACATTCTAAAGAATTTTTCCTACCCACCGTGCAATCTCTGTAAAAGTAGTTCCTGTTCGGAAAAAATGTTTCAATACGGATTTTTTTTTTTTTTTTTTTTTTTTTTTTTTTTTTGTAGTGTTCTTCGGAAACCTTAGACCTGACAAACATTCTTATAAAACAAAATATCATCTTATATGTCTCATCCGTAATTAATTTTTTATCAATTTTTAAGAAATTTTTTTTTTACAAGTCTAATATTTCCATTAGACTCGGTAATTGAGACGAATAATTTCCATTCTTCATTGATAGAAACAAAACCAACCTGAAACAAATATTAATAATAAAGAAAGAACAAAACAAGAATACAAATTTAAAGTTAGAGACAGATAGGGTCAAAATGTGTACAAAGTATATTAGTTATTTGATATCCAGACGAATCACTAAATTGTTATCATCTACTAAACCAAATATATATCATTGAAGAAAGGCGTGTCTTCTACTACAGTTATTAATTAATTATACTATTTGTGTATCTTAATGTTGATGTAAAAAAGTGTTGTATTGAATTCGTTATTTTTTTGTATACATTCTGAAGCAATTAGAGGATCGTGAATATGTGTAGAGATCCTGTGCAATGTGCACGTCTTTTTCAACATAGGAGTAAACAGAGATTTAAATATGAACTTGATTATGATAAGATTTGAATTAAATTATTTAATTTTTTGTAATCAACACATTAACTTATATTTTTATACGGTACATATAGGTTAAAAACCTAGTGACGCGTCATCCATGCGATTGTGCCTATGCAGTTACAAAATAAAATATAATATTAATAATAATGATTAAAAGAGAATTGATATCAATTCAATCTCTGGGTCTTTTATTGCTAGGAATTCATTTGAAATGAAAGGAAGATCTAACTGATTTGGTGCCTTAAATCTGTTTCTATTTGGAATAAATGTTGCAAGATACAATAAAAGTAACTACGTGGTATGTTTAGGCATTGTTTTTTGTTACATTGAAAGATTAAGGACCCCAGCCTTATCTCTAAAGGGTATAGATTTCAAACTAATAAAGCTACCCCCAGACCAATTACCAGAGAAACTCAATAAACGTTGTAATTAACAAATCTAAATCTCCCTACTTCTTTTGTAAATAGTTTGATAGCATCAGAAAAAGGCTGTAAAACCCCTAAAAAAGGACACCTTATTTAGTCCCTTCCGAGCTCGAGAATACCCAATAATCTTACGCTCAATAAAGTAACGAAGGCAACATTTACTAACACGGGAACCCTAATTACCAAGAATCTACAAAACTATAACAACAATGCATACATACTATGCTTATTCTTCCCTCAATAGTTTGACTATCACTTTACAAATTCACTCGTAAGGTTAATTAAGGATTATTTTTGATCTCCAGCTCTCAAAATACGCCCATTGTACAGATATACATACAACAATGAAACTTATTTTAACTCCTTTTTCGAATATCTTTGCAGATGAATCCAGGATGTGGGCTTGGGCTAGAGAGACTCTAGATCCCCACTCCACCAATTTATTGATTTTTTAATAAAAAAAAACAAATATTTAAAATTTCATTTATTTTTCAAATTGTTTTCCCCGAAAAATTTAAGTTTTAGTGAACAGCTATGAATTTTTGAATTTTTTTTCCGAAAAAATTTAATATTTGAAATAGAATTTCTAAATTTGTTTTTCAAAAATGTGCATTTTTGAAAAAATTTTCCAAAAAATTTAATTTTTTTGTCAGCAGTTGTAGATTTTGAAATTTTTTGTCAAAAAATTTTATATTAGAAATTTTTTACCAAAATTTTTTCGTGTGCACTGTACAGTTGTGGATTTTTGAAATTGTTTTAAAAAAAATTTAATATTTGAAATATTTTCCAATTTTTTTTTTTTAAATGCCAAAAACCAAGCCCACCCAAAATATAATCCTGCAGACGTCCCTGCTTTGTGGAATAATTAGTATGTTTTAAAATTTACAGTTTGTCAAGGCTAACAGGATATGCAACTCATCCCTCCGGAAATTCTCCACCTCATTTACGATAAATACGAGAATAAATAATTATAAAAATAGCTATTAAATATGTGTCTTCATATTACGTAATATACGTAACATAATGTGTATGAGAGGTGTATAAAAGGGTGTGAAGAAGTCAATGATATGAGCTTATGAATCATTTAGGTTTATTCAAAACAATATGGGTTGAGGTATAATTTTTTCTAGTAGGAGGAGGATCCTGGCGGTTGGAGTAAGGAGTAGGTGATTCCTACATCATGGTATTATAATATTTTTGTATTAAATACATCAATAGAATATGTTTCGTTCGTCCCATCTTTTAATCCAAAAATACACAATTATTTTGTATAAATGACTAGTATGAGGCTGCTTGTTCCACGGACGCATGGGGGAAGATAATAAAAGTGTGATATGAAATCAATAAACTAACCTACACCTGAAAAATTATTGAACAGATTGAAGTCTCATTAGTGTTCATGCAATCCAATACAAATTAACTGGTTAATGCAATTTCCCCTTCATGTTACTTCCTGAAAAATTATTAAACAGATTGAATTATCATAAGTGTTCATCCAAGACAAATTAACTGGCTAATGCAATATCCCCTTCCTTTCTAATTTTTGATAGTAGAATGAAGAATAAAAACTGTTGCTCTGCAGAAAAAAAAGGGGGGAGGAGGAGGAAAATTAAAAATTTTATTTTTTATATATAAGACTAATATGAGTCTGACAGTTCCACGGACGCATGGGGCGGGGACGCATTTGGACACAAAATGGTGGTCGTCAAATAATTTAAAAATTCAAATAAATAGCGTTATTCATAACTTAAGTTTGTCTATTTGAATCGAATGTTAAAGTACCTAATTCATTCCAGAACAATAATTAAAAAATCCCAAGAACGGTAAT
The DNA here is from genome assembly GCF_016086655.4 of Lepeophtheirus salmonis. NCBI lineage: Eukaryota > Metazoa > Arthropoda > Copepoda > Siphonostomatoida > Caligidae > Lepeophtheirus > Lepeophtheirus salmonis. Next base: position 25,434,870 of record NC_052143.2, read on the forward strand.
TTTTTTTTGGGTAGCCTCCTTGGTTTTATAAAAAAAAAGGTTATGTTCGTCAGAACTACTCCTAAACAGGTATTGTGTACGGCAGTACTTCCACAGTTACGCATGCATTGAAGACAACCCAACAAATTGCAAAATATGAGTAACTTTAAACAATGAACATTTAGCTACGTCACATGCCTCTCAGTATGTAGCTAAACCAAATTTATGATTAATTATTTTTTTTGATTTTGTATGTCTTTTTTTATCACAAATAAAAAGCTTATTATAATAACTTTTGTACATTAAACCCTGTTTAACCCCATGTCAATAAACTAAACAACTCCTAAATTCCTTAAAGTAAAGATCGCTTAGTACATGCACTAACTACATAACAACTTTAAAATTACTTTACCTCCAAATAAATTAGTATCCTGCGTAATATTTAATGCTTCAATAGAATGCTTATGGGCCATATGTACTTCAAAATAATACCGAAGTAATTCGTCAAATTAGTTATAACTTATACAATGTCACTATTTGGATTTATTTTTTTATGGTTAATACAATTTCCCTTTATTATTATTGAACAGACTGAATTCTCATTAGTGTTCATCCAAGAAGAAAAAAAACTATTGCTAGGCAACAAAAAACGGAGGAAGAGGTTGGTGGAAGTATATAGATACGTTTATTTTTGTATGTATAAGACAAGTATGAGCCTGTCCGTTCCACGGACGCATGGAGGACGATAATGAAAGTGTGATGTTTGTTTCGAAATTTATCGATTTTTGTACCCCCATCCAATATAGAAAGATGATGGTGTCTTATGTAATTCAGAAGTAGAAAGACATACTTTTGAGAAAAAAATTATTTTATTAAGAACAATAAAATATAAACATATTATTGAATGAAATATACGCTTATGTATTATTTATAGAATTTCTTTAAACACAACATTTTTTTTATATACTTCATTTTCTTTTTTTCCTCCAAAACAAAGAAATTTCAAATTATTTGGTTTTGTTACTCGTGACATTACAACGTAAAATTGACCATGAGTAGTAATAACTGGTTGTGGCAAATAGATTCCAACATTTGACTACATCTTCTCTTGTGCCTCCATGTACAACTGGAAGTATTTGTAGAAAGTCACCACCAAATAAAGTGACTATACCTCCAAATGAATTTGTATCCTGCATAATATCTTGAAGTGTTCGATCCAATGCTTCAATAGAATGCTTATGGACCATGGGTATTTCATCCCGAAGTATTAATACACATTGCCGAATTAGTTTTACAATATCACTATTTGGCTTTATTGAACATGTAGAATTGTCCTCGATATTGATTGGAATCTTGAATGTGCTGTTCTACCACCTTTCATAAGAGTTGCAGCAGCAATCCCAGGCGAAGCAACTGATAATGCAATCTTCCCTTTACTCTTCATTTTCAATAGTAGAGTGTTGTACAAAAATGTTTTGCCTGTACCTCCAAGGTCATCTACAAAGAATATTTTTTGCCATTCTATCGAAATCTTTCGCCTTCTCGAGGAGGAACAAAGTAAAGACGACCAATTTGAAACTGTGATTTTTTTTCTTTTTGACCATTTTTTCCCACTCCAAGTAAAGTGTTTTGGAAATCCATTGTTAAGAAAATGTTTCGATTCTTCATTTTCACGATTGTATTTCAGCCATTCTGTTAAAGTCGTTATTGATTTTTCACTATCCAAAACTTGGCGTAAGTTGTCGCTCTTATGATATGTAATCATTTGTTGATCCAGTAAATGCACTGCCAATGGTAACACGGAAGGAAATTCTTTGTGAAGCGACATATGATAAATTCTCTATGACGCTTCCGAAGAGGAAACATATCTGCAATCCAAGTATTTCGAAATTTCATTTCCATTTTCGCCTTGATTTCTCATACTGTTAAAGCCTATATAGATATTTTGCCATGTCCTTTGTATACATAGTTGTACAAATATGTGACATATGGTATCGTAATCCAATTTACTTGTTCCTTTTGTAACCTTGTTGCCATTTTCTCGCCTTCTGTAAACTGGATAACCATTTCTTTCTTGAACGGTATTGCTTATAAACTCTTTAGGATTTTTTTTTTTTTTTTTGCATTCTCCATCTTCCATTCATACTAATGTTATATTTAATTGACCACATGGACCATACATTAGACATGTAGACACAGTTTCATATAACTCCAGATATTTTTCTTTATCTGGAATTTCAGCACAAACTATTTTGCCATAGTCTTCAGTCGTTTTTGTTTTGTCACTTTCGTTCAATATCAACTAAATATGTGCATTTGGTAAGCCACACTTTTGAAATTCCACTACACGAATATGATCTACCGCCTGTCCTAATACATGTCGAATTTTAAGATAATCCATTAAGACATCCAATTTTAATTTGAATACTCTGGATCCTAATTCTGGCTTATCAGAAGCTGTTTGACCTAACAACAAGCTCTCAGAAATTAAATCTGCCTTACCATATTCCCATACAATTGATATTGCATTTTGATATAACTTATGCATATGTCTACCGCTACCAATGAAAAAAGCTGTTAATAAAATCAATCGCCCCACTCGACATGTTTCTACATCATCAGCGTTGATAGAAACAACAAATTGATCAATATTTCCCTGACTGGCTTCATTCAAAGGATTTGTTCGACGTTGTCTATTTGTAGGTGTTATTCTTCTTCTTGCCTTGACATTTTCAACCTATGTTGCATCCATATTTTCGACCCCTCGCTTTGCTCTTTTATTTTCAATTTTTGTTTCATCCATATTTTCAACTCGGAGTCTGCTTCTATTATTTTCAATTTGATCCATATCCATACTTTCTATCAGATTTGATCTTTTTTGACTTACAACACGATCCAAAATCGTATTTTCCGCCCGATTTGAACGTCTATGTATAGATTAATCCGTTGGTCACTCATATTTTCCACTCTATCTATTTCTCTATTTGCAATACGATTCATCATTGGCCTCGGTCTTCTTTTTGATAGTGCAGAAAGTTTTTCAAAATATGCTTGTTTCTTCGCTGGAGTCATTTTGCTAAACCTACGCCCTATTTATCATTTTTATTCTTAGGACGTCTTTCCTTTTCTTCGTTTGTTTCTCCAGGTAGAGTTGTATATTTTAGTTTTATTGCAGATGGTGTAAAGTTAATATTTTTATCTGTCAAATAATTTAAAAAATCAATATTTATAACTTATGTTTGTTTATTTAAATTTAATGTAAAATTATCTAATTTATTCCAGAACAATAATTTAAAAAACAAAAACTCGAATACATTTATCATTAAAACCCAGAAAATAATTTATACCGAACTTAAAATTTTGGTGTAGTTTTCATGAAAAAAAAGAGTTAAAGTTCGTCAAATTGACTCCTGAACGGGGATTATGTACGCAAATACTCCCACAGTTACGCCTGCATTGAAGACAATCCAACCAATTGCAAAAATACCAATTGCTAAAGTTCGGTAAATCAAATAATCAGTAACAGTAGACAATCAACAGATTTCTACGTAACAATCCTCTCAGAATGTAGCTAAACCAAATTTAAAATAAATATATTTTTTTATTTTTTCGTTCAGGTTTTTTTTTAAATAAAAAATAAAAACTTTATTATAATAACCTTTGTTCAACCCCATTTCAATAAATTAACCTACTCTTAACTTGTCTAAAGTGAAGATCGCTTAATACATGCACCAACTACAAAACAACTTTAAAATTACTTTACCTCCAAATAAATTAGTATCTTGGGTAATATCCAATACTTCAATAGAATGCTTATGGGCCATAGGTACTTCAAAATATTAATAAAGTAATACGTCAAATTAGTTATAACTTATACAATGTACAATACTTATACACTATTTGGCTTTATTGAACAGATTAAATTCTCATAAGTGTTCATTTGAATTGCAGTAATTCAAGACTGGTTAATTCAATCTCCCTTTATTATTATTGAACAAATTCAATTTTCTTAAGTGTTCATCCAAGAAGTAAAAAAAAACCTTTTGCTAGGTAGTAAAAAAATGGAGGAAGAGGTAGGTGAAAGCATATAAATAAGTTTATTTTTGTATATATAAGATTTTGATGATATCATTTTGCAAATAACAGGTGCGTCCGCATGGGGTGGGCTGGAGAGGTTGTACCCTCCGCCAAATTAAATATTTTTTCTTTACACTAAAAAAATTTAATCATTGAAATTTAATTTAATTTTTCAAAAAAAAATTAATAATTGAAATTCAATTTAATTTTTCAAAAAAATGTATTCATTGAAATTCAATTTAATTTTCCAAAAAAAATTATTTTCTTGTGAATAGCTATGGATTTTTGAATTTTTTTATAAATGGCTGTTGATTTTCGAAATTTTTTCGAAAAAATTAGTTTTTTTATAATTGCTATGAATTTGATAAATGAAATGTGTTCCAAAAGAATGAATTTTTTTTTAACATCTGTGGATTTTTTAAATTTTTCTGCAAGAAATTTAATATTTGGTGAATATTTGAGATTTTATAATTTTTTGATAAAAATTTAATTTTTGAAATTATTTTGCTAATATATATATATATATATGTGCCCCTGAACTGATTTTTAACTAGGACTGGTTATTGAGCGAGGGTGAGTAAAAAGACATATGGTACTATTGATTAAAAGTTACAGCTTTGGAGGATAGATCCATGCTAATCCTGAATTTGAAAAAGAACTTGTTTAATTAATTTTTGAATATTTAAATACATCAATAATAACTTACCCTAGTCTTTACACGAAGAAACTGATGTTAGACAAACTATTTGCACGCCATTTGAAGCTCATTTGAAGCTTTGAGACCATTCATGCTGTTGTTCTTGAGCATATTACATTAATTAGGAATAAATATAATTATTTTTTTTAAAGTTATTTGATAAATACTTACTCTTACGAATCTAATATTTCAATATTCCATTTTATAATTAATTTGTTCTTGACACTTTTTACTGAAAACAGGATCGTATTTTTGTACGAATGGTTCTCAATATGCTCTGAAAATCCTTTCTATGTCACAATTTACGATAGTTGTGTTTCTGTAAATAGTCTTCTCAGAATTTGCTAGGTCTCGTAAATCGTTGTTCGCTGGATTTTCAATTAAAAATGTATTTCATTTTGTTTTGAATGGCTCTAGCTTGATATTGACGCGTAAATGTTCGACAATTGTCAAGTTAACAAGTAATGGGAGTCTTCCTTCTAACGCAGTAATGACCTCGGTAATTGGGTTGAGATTAATTTTAATTATTGACAATTCTTCATAAATAAACTCATCATTTATAATCTCCTTACCTTTAACGGCCGTTGGTGTTTTTTCATTCAGGTTATTTAAATATTTCCTGATAACTTCGAAGTTATTGAAATTGTAATCTCCAGCTTTCAACCAAGTTTCCTAGTGTGTGATGATAGGTAAGGGAATTTGGTAAGAAGCAGTAAATTCCGTTTTATAGCCCAGCATTCAAAAATATTTTTTTTTATTTCAGAAATGAGCTATTTGTTTTTGGGAATTCTTTACGAGCAAGTTCAGCCACGTTATGGAGTCCATGAGCTACAAAAATGATATGTTACAATTGGAGGTAACTTCTTTTCAGGTCTTATCCCGTTTTTTTTACAGTAAGACCGTGATAAAAACTTTTAACTTATTTTCTTTAAAGTTCAAACCAAGAATTAGTTGAATACTCTGAACGACAAAATTTGCAACATGAACGGCATTAACAACTTGTATATCTATCATGTTAATTAGATAAAGACGACCCAAGAAACGGCCATCCAAAGGACCCATCAATATAGCTGTCATTGATCGTTCCCAGTTGTCTTTAGTCCCATCAACAGCTATGGAAATATCCTTATCTCCAATTTTCCCTTTAATTTTGGAGATTACATACTTCCTGACAACCTCCATTAATCTATGTGTCTTTTAATAGGGACGGTTCTATTGGCATATTTTTTCATAAACTTTGAGAAAATGTGCTTTTCCACCGTGGAAAAAAGGTAAATTACAGGAAACTAGCATCTTTAAGAGGTCGGTGTTAAAGTTGTCAGAATCATTGAGTCAAATGTTGTTTGTATGCATTCATATTCTTGATACGGGACGAGTACATTAAGTGTCATTTGACTATGGTATGCGGGGGGATGTAAGAGTACTTACATCGGCATATTCAAGAAAATATTTTGTTGTCGTCCGGTAGGTAGCTCTAAATTTCATGGCCTCCATTAATTTCGATCCAGGCGTAGGGAGATTTTTTTTTCGGCATTTCACTAATTTTATAGTACAAACTCGAAGGTACTCAGCGAACAATGGATTATTTGAGGAGAGGTTAGCACAACAATAATTAATTGTTAAAGAATGAATCAAAAAAGATAGGGAAATTCTACAACAGCTTTCCTTTTCTAATCTCAAAACAGTAATGGAATTGACCAAATAGCCCAGCTTTACTTATAACTAAGCTCTAACATCATTTTTCTATGTTAATGTCGTATAGCTAAATAAAAAATAAATTGTATACCACAATCGCGATGTGTGTACCATTGTACCTCTAGAAGCAAGCAATTATAATATACTATTCAAAGAATTTCAAAGGAATGTGATTGAGATTGACTCAATTCATCATAGATTTATAATGGTCATCTAATAAGTACTTACATGCGTGCATAGATGATAAAATATGTAAATATTTAAACACATTTAAGCCGAATCAAGTTTAAAAAAAACGCATTTTAATAATTACTATTTAATTCAAATATATGAATAATTCAATCATAATCGTCAAGCCCACCTTGCTTGCCAAAAATAAATAATATATAGTTTGACAGGGGCGTCCGGAGAGGAGGGGAGCTTGAGGAATTAAGGAATTTTGCTTTTTACAAGAAAATTTAATATTTGATTTTTTTTCCACAAAATTAATATATGAATTTTTTTTTCAAACATTTAATGTTTGTGAATAGCTGTAGATTTTGGAATTTTATTTTCAAAAAATTTAATTTTTTTAAATAGCTGGGGGTTTGTGAAATTTTATTTCTGTGAATAACTGTAAATTTTGGATTTTTTTCCGAAAAAATTTAACATATTGAATTAGATTTTGGAATTTATTATATGAAATTTGATTTTGGAAATTTTTTTCGAAAAAATTGTTGGAAATTTTTTTTGCAAGATATTTAATTTTCAACTTTTTTTTTCCAAGAAATTTATTTTTCAATTTTTTTACAAAAAAATTTTATTTTTTGATTTTTTTTTCACAAACAAATCGAAAAACCAAGACCCCACCCAAAAAAAAGTATATATATATAAATAATTCTGCAGGCGTCCCTGTTAAAAGATATAAATATGGAAAACATAGAAAATGTGTCATAAATATGTACTAGTGGTTCGAGGGTTGTCTTTTTTTAGAGGCTGGGGGTCTTGCATCTTTTGAATTGTGCAACCCGCCCGACACACAACATTTTATCTAATTTAATTATTAGAGGTAACTGGGGAAATATGATATGCTTTTTCAAAATCAACGACTTATGTCATGCGGCTAGAACTTTCAGAGTGGATGTGCATTAAAAATTCTTAGCACTTATCTCTCAATCGCAAACTTATTCAAAGTTATATGCCTTTATGAAACCCCGCATTAGGCCCATATTACCACATGCTCAGTGTTTAACAAGTGTTTTTTAGGCTTTATATACCTAGGCCACACCTCCTACTATGCAATGTTTGACAAATCTATGCCAAAATTCAAAGCTGTGCTAGCTCTAGATGTACCTCCTACAAATCGAGAATTTGGAAGCCTCATGAACATATCAGAAACATCCAAAAACCATGGCCAATAGTCATATTACCACACCGAGCCATTTCATATATTTATCATGTTGCAAAATATTCTTTAATCCTAGAAACTAATGCTTAACATTGAATTCTATATTTTCTTTGTTTGCACAACCAATTTAATCCACTGCAGTTATAAAAATTAAAAAATATGTTTAAAAAGGTTAAAAATAATGAATAGTTACTTCCATAGAAAATTTGACAAAAACAAATATTATTTAACTATTTATTTCCCTAAATACTATATCAATTACATAATAACTAAACATATTTAATTGAAATTTTGATGTTTCTTTGCAGAATAGTCCATAAACCTTTGAACTCAGAATTTAACATGTTTCATGATCAAATTACTTCTTAAATACTTTTTTTTTGTGTGATGTAACATTTTAAAATATAACTTTGTATTCATTAAATTATAATTATCTCTTGTTAAGCCTCGAACCATTCCACACAATTATAGAATAATAATTCCATATCTGGCAAGAATTAGTGTACTATCAACTGATTTTAAACCTATTTTTTTAATTTTCTTTTTTTGTTGAAAGGTTGCAAGGTATAATAAACGTAAAACGTGGAGTGTTAAAAAAATGTATAGCAACTTTTTGATAACTTTTAGTCAAGAATATGGCAACAAAATCCTAAGTCCTAACTCTGTTTATCACTTATGAATACTTAATACCAGCTCAATTTATTTGTGGAATAGATCATTTTGCCACCCGTTTATAATTTGTATAAATTAAGGTAGAATCAAAATTATGGACTATACTTAGGAATATTTAAGTACTTTTAATCTATAAATAAATCATCCTAAGTTATTGTACACCTTTGTATAATTTAAATACTTCATGAGTCGTGAGTTAATTCATGGCATACCCATTACATTCATTTTCATATGATTATCATTGAGAACTATAATAGATATTATATATATATGGCTTATTTATCAAATATGAAATATATGAGCTTTAGCAAAATATTTGAATAGCTCTCAGAATAGACGGATACTCTCATATATCTTATTTGACTTGATATAACATCGACATTTTTATGAAAAAATTGTGAGAACCGGTATCATGGACCGTCAGTCTTAAGGAACGATCTCAAGACTGGACTGGACTAAATAAATTGGAATCAAGCAGGGAACACATTAACGAATTTTTGCTTGTTACTAATCATTTTCTTTAATCAATTGTGTAAATTATGCAATAAAAAAAAAAAAAATTATTATTTGAATTTTTTTCTCGAAAAAATTTAACTTTTTGTGAGTGACTATGTATTTTTGAAATTTATGATATTAAATTCTTACAAATTTTTTTCCAAAAAAATGAACTTTCTGTAAATAGCTATGGATTTTTGAAACTGTTGGATTTTATTTGAAAAAACAAAAAGCCCCCCTCCCTCAAAAAAAAAAAATGAAAATCAAGGTTAATAGAAATACAAGGTTATACCATAACTCGTGTACGACTGATATTTGAATTCCACCATACTATTAATATTGACGTCATAGTAAATGAGTGGTTGCTTGTTTTGTCAAAATCTGTTTTTCCTGCCCGGCAGCCGGTACGATACATTAAATTGAAAATTCTAAGAATAGTGACGTCATAGACTATGAGTGGTTGTGTATTTGTCAAAATCTGCCTATCTTGTCCAGCAATTCTAAGAAGCCCGATTACATTATGGTCTAACCTTGATGTATATATAAATAATCATGCGGACGCCCCTAAAAATGTATTTAGAGAACAATAAAAATAAGTGTTCAAAAATGAATGAAAAATATAAATGGATCTCATTATTTTTCTCAACTTTTAAGCTTTTTATTTATTTTGCGATGGGAATGAAAAGCCAGGTTAGGTTGTCTCTATATAAATTAGCAAGGTACAAATAAGAAAGGAAGTATGTATTATAATGCTTCTTTAATTTATTAGCTACATATTATGAATGTACATATGTGTATTAGAAAGTTAGAGTGGAGCCGCTTCAATTGCCTTAAGCCATAATACTTTGATTTGAATTATTAGTTATGTAAATGAATGTAAATATATAATGCCTGTAAAGTTTTTTTCTTCTATGAGATTCGTTAGTGACGACGAAAGAGAATTGTCATGGGTCAATATACTATGATTTCCCTCTTCTCTAGAAATATTTTATTTTTACAGAGTTTTACTATACTTAATGTAGATCAAATTCAAAACAAAACTACGTTTTTACGCTCAGGCTGTCTCTAGCTCTACTTTATGATCTAAGTTCAGTATTTGAGCATTCATTTCTAATAATTTATTTGCTTGTTTAATTCCTGAGCACATGGCACCATGAACAGTGCCTGTATGAATATCATCTGTTGCCTCTCCTGCTAGCATAACAGCGGGTAATCCTTGGGGATAGTAAACAGGTTCCAATAAGTCAGCATGTTTTATATTCTTACGATCGCAATCATTTGTAGCGTGCGAATATGCTCCTGGAAAAAGAAAGTGGATATGTTTCTTACTTTCAAATCCCTTTTCTGCACAAATTACCTCTCGTAAACTTATTTGTGAACCATCGTGTCACAATAACTTCCTTTAGCTGTATGGGAACTTTGAGTTTCATTTGCGACGTTCTGAAAAAATTCATAAGAATAATTATGAAGAATGAGGAGGATAAAGAATAGATTTAGGGCTTACAATTTTTTGAGTAAATTTACGCAAGCATCTCCGATTTCACTGTCTGAAATGGACTCTAATACTCGGGATTCCTCACCCGAAATCCATCCCATAAGCATATTAGGATGATTAAGTATTGTATCAAAGCCATATATGTAGTGATACAGAGGATCTTTTTCATCATCATCATCGTAGCCATTCATTGTCTCAGAGTCTCTAAGTATCATGAACCCCTTTGTTTCCTCATCCCAAAATCTATGTACAAAATCCAACTTGATTCGACAAATATTCCCAAATCTAATACGACGAATTGCTCGAAACACTGATGGTGGCCAACGAATGGTTTCATGATCAAATAAGTCTGGATTGGATTTAAGTACTCCCAAAGAAACTGTGATAATGCAAGTATCACAAACGTACAAGCTGCCGTCCAATGTGTGTATGCTTGTCTTTTTAATAGCATCATTCTTAGTAACTAAGTGCATAAAGACGGGTTGTTTTAAGTGATCAATCTCTGCTGAATCAAACTAAGGTACCTTTATTAACTTCAGTTTGTAACTTAATCTCTACTTTTCCATTGAGTTCCTCAATTAAAGCTTGAATCACAGAGTCATATCCAGATCCAAAGGATGCATTTCCACCCTCATAAACTAAGAAAATGTAATGAATTTAATCCTTCTCATGAATTCTTACCTTTGTAATTAGCACGTGTAATAATGGAGGCTCTTTTTAAATCATATCCGGAGGCATCGCACTTTTCCCATAGGATTTTCCAATCGTAGACCTTCTTCCTCCAAGCTATTTCTTCTTCACTTTCAATACCAATAAATTGTTGTAACCATTCATTGAATCGATATTGCCAATAGTAACCTATGTAATATTCGTTATTTTAGTTAATTTAAATTTTGTGGGGTTTTTTTTCAATGATTTTACCCAGAGAAAAAGTTATCCCTTTAGATAAATTTCCTTCCTCATCAATTAAATCATTTATGTCATTATGTAAAGATTCCAAGAATTCCAAAGTTTCCTCACAGAGCTTTTTAGGAGGCATTTTTCCACTATGAGTCACAAAAATACCATTCCCATCAGAATTTGTAATCTCAGAAATGTGTATCTAAAGAGTAATTTGTTTATCCTCCTCATTTCATAATTTCTAAATTCTTACCCCTTTTTCTTGGACAAATTTCCAAAGGGGATTGTCTCCTCGACCATGAATCCATTGAGCTCCCAATTCTAATGGAATGCTATTTTTATTTATTGTCTTGATACGTCCTCCGACATAGTCCTGAGCCTCCAATATCACAATTTCACCGGGAGAGAAATTTCCAGATTTTATGAGTGTTCGTGCAGCAAAGAGGCCAGCTGCCCCTGCTCCAATGATTACAACACTATGATGGTTTTCCTTAATTGTCATCTTCAAATAGGGGAAAAAAGTTTAGAGTATCAATAGAAAATCTCTCAATAATTGGTTAAGTAAACATATAGTTCTGATATTTATATGCATCACATATATATATTAAATATCTTGATTTTGGGCATGTTCTTATTTCTCAAATGAGAGTTCACCAAAAACACTCTCACTTGACAACACACGTAAAAAGAAAAAAGCTAGACAATTACACATTTCCCTAGATAGTAGAAACATTCAAATTGTTCCTGTAAAATTATGGATATATAATGTTGAGTCATTCTATACCCAATCCTCAACTCTGAGATTGGATTATTAATAAATGGGGGTTTGAAGCAAGCTACGATACTGTACTTAATCCCATACCCCATTTTTTTGTAATACATTTATTAAGCCCTTGATTCAATCTGGGCTTGAGCCTGTTTATAACTTTTCCGTTCATTTCTACAAGAAATCCCTTCAGGCGGGCACTCGTTTGTTCATACATTCAGTTGTTTTTTTAAATTTAACGCCGAGCACGTTATCATTTTTTTGCTCAAATTTAGTTGGTGGCAAAAAACTTTTTCCCCATGAGCTGCCCTTTTAGAAATACAAAAAAGATTTGAAAAGCGCATTTTTTATTTCCTTTGCATACTTCATGGAGGTTGTGTAGTTAGTTATAGCATAATTCTTAATACCTTTTCTACTCAAAGTGAAATAAAATGTATTCTCATAGACAACAAAAATGATCACGTGATTGTCGTTTCGCCACTTTGTTTTATCTTTGGTCTTGGGGGAAAAATATATATTACAATTAAAAAGAAATGAAAAAATGAACCGTCAAATGAATGGCATTGTTCAATTTTGTCCATTTTGGCGCTCATTTTCCACTCTATATCTAAGTGTGATTCAGTCCCATGGATCAACATGTGGAAACAGAATAAATATTTTGGTGCAACATAGTCATGATAATGGCAAAATAAGTCACATCTTTAATAAAGATGATATTTATACATTATGTACATGAAATATGACTAACAATTAACGTCTCCCCTTAATAAAAGGTCAAATGTTCATTCGAAAAATAAAAAAATAAATAGATTTTGAGTAAATTGTATCCATTTTTGCATCCATCCTACTCAACTCATTGAGTTGCATAACGCGTTAGTGAGTCAAGAAATTTTCAATTAGAATAGAGTTTCAAGGCAGAAAAAACTAGTATTATGTTGGTCTATCCAGACTTAGGACCGGTCCTTGGAACTTTTTTTTATAAAATGTCGATGATTTATTAAGCCAAATAAGATATACGTATTAAGAGCATTGCACATATATTACAAAAAATATTGATGTCTTCATTATTATACAATATAAAACGAACATATTATATTTTAATTACTCATATAATTACTTCCAATAACAAAGTATTATGATTTCACCCCAGTTTGTAAGTTACAGATCGATTTTGATCTAACATGGTACAAAGATTATATTTGTTCACAGTGAAAGGCTATTAAATTTTGAGAGATCCAGGTAGATTGAATGTTAAAAATACATAATTGACAATAATTTTTTTTTTTGGAACATATTGAGGTACAGAGATCAAATTAGTGTCATGATGTAGGTTAAAACCGATGCTTCGCATAGGAAAAAAGATAAGGTCAAAGTCCCACAAAAAGTGAAAAACGCATAATCGACCATAAATTTTGAACAAAATGAGATACAGAGCTGAACTCATTCCTTTTGTAGCACACAATAAATGCATAATAACACACACATATTAAAGTATTAATTCAATAGATATTCAATTTCAATAAATTCAACATGCACATTTTTGACTTTAACAACATAGAGAAAAAATAATATTCCATTTAGGAAAAAACACCATAGTTTGTGCTCTACGGGGTGGTGACCAATCTGTTTTATGATATTTTATAACAAAATAATTAGAAAAAGAAAAAAAAACCCTGTATGACGTTATAAGGAATCAACAGGGCATCCGAACGATATTATATTGGAAGGGAATTGGTTTTTGGATTTTTTTTTTTTTTTGCAAATAGATCCAAAAATCCATAGTTATTCACAGAAAATTAAAATTTTTAGAAAAAAAATTTGAATTATTAAATTTTTCGGAATTTTTTTTTGAAAAATTAACTTTAATTTCACATATTAAATTTTCTTAATTTGGGAGGGGCCTATAGTCCACTCCTTGCGGACACTCCTGATTAATTTTCTTGTTAATTAAAAAAAGAGTGAATTAATGGAGTTAGCGTAGTTAATTATAATTTTACTTTTATATACCGTTATTGGTGGGTGATGTACGAGTTTTCATAACTCTATAAAAATATAGCAAAGTTTATCTGTATTTATGAATATATTTATGGATATTTGAAAAAAAAACACGTTTTTGGTCTAAGAAATAACAAGGAAACCATATTAATGAAATCTCATAAGCGTTTTGTATGAGGCATCAAGCGTGTAAGAAGTGCTCCCTGAAGTATATGATATATCTAGAGTTGAGTAGTTTGTAATGAAAAAAAGAGCACGAGGAGAAAGCGAGAGCAAGACATATGGTAAGGCAAGGACTCCTGTAAGCAGGACCGGGCACCCGCAAACATGAATTGGAAAAAAATCAATGCAACTTGTTTGGTAAGATAATAAGTAATAACTATTAGTTACTTTGTGCATTCCATCTTTATTGTGTTTTGTTATTCCAATCGTACCCACTAAGTGTTGTGCTTCAGGATGGAGCCACAACAGTCTGGTGTTACGATCCATCTGTGGCCAAACAAAGAGAGAATCCTTGGACTTGATACCGCTTGGCTGAGATCCATTCCAAGAGAAACAGATCTGAAGAAGACAGATTAGGCACCATCCAAAAGTACAAAGCTGTATTTCCTGCATTTCAGTGACTCTGATTTCATCTCTGAGTCTAAAAGAAGTCAGACCCTTGGCAAGGCTTTAAAGAAGAGGCAAGACAGCTGCTCACTTTTGATGCGTTCTTTACGGATCGCTGTTTTTGCGATTGATAATTTGTAAAAATGTTGGGAAGATAGTATGCTTATAACTGTCCTTCTTTTACAGGTACCTCAAACCAGATGTAGTACCATCCCTATGGCCAAACTCCCTCAACTACCTCTCAACTCCTAAAGCGTCATCAAAGCCAACTCAAGGTGCGACCACATCACGTAGGGCTCAACAGTCCAATGAACTACAACAGCATGCTGTGTTTCACGAATCATCAATTGGGGCGCTTTGGTACTACTCCAAAGAAGACAACAGACTTGAGTTTAAAGATACAGCCGAATTTTCAGAGTTTGTCAGAACTATGTGGAATATCCTAAACGTCAAGATACCTGGAGTTGGCTACGAAAAGAGAGATGAGCTTTGGGAACCAATCTCTGAGAAGAGCAAACTTGGCCTCTCTTTCTTGAGAGATTTTGTCAACTTTCTCATCGAGTGGCAAAGGAGTAAAGCACCTGGCCTAACAGCAGAAACCTTCCTAGCAACAAAGCAGACGTGCCTTGCCGTAGCCGATCTGGCAGAGTATCTTTTCATATGTACTCCTCGGTTTGTTCCAGTCTGATCCCATCGAAAGAAGGTTCGGCAGGTACAGACAAGACTAAGTGGAGGTATCTACTACATCAGCGTGAGACAGATCCTGGAAGCAGAGAAAAAGATTCGTATTCTGAGTCTTGTCAAATTCTCAGGTAAGTAGGATATTTGTTAATAGTAAGCTTCTTTATTTAGGTATTACTTATTTTTACAATATAATAATATCATTACAATATTTTACTTATTTAAATTTTCAGGTATGACTACTTCAGAAATTAAAGCTCTGCTGAATGAAGACCTGGTAAAAGCTGAGCTCATTTTGACTAACTGGCAACTAAATGACCTCCAGGAACTAGCTTCCAAGGGAGAAAGTAATGCTCTCTATTTTGTTGCCTGGTATATTGGTTTTTCTTTGAAGAAGAAGATCAATTGTACATCACGCCAAGAGTTAATGGTTATCAGAGATACACCTACGGACTCAATAACCTTCGATAACCCAAGCAATCAGCATGTAGACCTGAAATAGTTCATCAACATAATGAGCAGAAGGGGGTTTTCGACTCCGTCCGACCTTCTCTACCTCTCTTGTCTTTATACTCACTCCATGTTCTCTTACATCACAGCTACTCCTGAAGAGAATGACAGTTTACTTAGCACCCCAAATCCTAGAGCTTCATTGGTTGCCACATTCATTGACAGGATGCAGGACAGTTTAACTTCTGACATTATCGCCGTTGTGGGAGTAAAGTGCGAGGAAGTCAGCTTTTCTTCAAATAATTTCATTCGCTTTGTTTAATGTCATGGGTAAAAATTTTAACTGCTAAACTGAATGATGACATCCGATTTTTAACAAAAAAGAAAATGGTAGCTAAGAATTCAGAAGCTAATAGAAAAAAAAGCTAAATTTCAATCAAAATCTTCTGACTTGTAGACTCGGACCAACTTTTTGCTAGTGCCTTTTCTTTTTTTATATGTTTTTAATGTTTATTTTGATTAAAGTACTAATAAAATACCACTTCTATTAGAAATATATAACCTCATTTTTATTATTTAGATGATTTTCCCTAGCAAAATACTTTTAAAAAACTCTTTATTTTGTAGCAAAACACTTGAAGAGAGACATTCCATATATACATGATATACAAAGATCCATATTGGAAACGTGTACAGCAGTCCTTGGGTAAGGCAAAATTATAAGCCATACTTCAGAGGGAAAAGTTGACACCATGACAATAATAAATCAATAAATAATCAACAGAAAAAAAAAAAGAGCTCACAGAGGAAATAATTATCCTTTTTCAATTTTTATAGGTATTTTTTTCATAACAAAATAATCCACTCAAGATATACCTATACGGTATTAAAAACAACAGAGTGCACTGCATAATATTGTTCTCTGATGTACTGGGTGGTCCAGATAAATTGAGAAAATGTTTAAAGGCTTATAACGAACTAACTAACACATCGGTCAATAAATCCCGGGCCTAGATAGGAGAAAAAACATTTTTTTTTGTCAAAATTCATTTTTATTCATCAATATTTTAGAACGATATAATCATTCCAACGTTTCTCTAGCTTTTGAATACCATGGGTGTAAAACTATTTATCGAGAACATATGCTTCAGTTTCGACAATAATTTCTTCGTCTGAGACATATCTCTTTCCACGGAGCATCTTTTGAGTTCTGCAAAGAACCAGTAGTCGCTGGGGGGGGCAGATCTGGAGAATAAGGTGGGTGCAGTAGCAATTTGAAATCCCATTTGACCAATTTTGCAGCTGTTTTTATTGGCTTGTGACATGGTGCATTGTCTTGGTGAAAGAACACCTTTTTCTTCTTCAAATGAGGTCTTTTTGGGTAATTTCGGCATTCAAACGATCGAAAAAACCGATATAATTGTCGCTGTTGATTTCCGAATCCCAAAATAGAGTGGGCATGACCTTCCTTTGAGTCTTTGGATGGCTTTCTTTGTCTGCATACAAATCAGCAGACTCCCGTTTTGATTCTAGAGTAAAGTGGTGAATCCATGTTGCCTCTATTGTGATGTACCGACGCAAAAACTCCTTCTTATTTTGCGTGAACATCTCCAAACAGCTCTTTGAATCATATTCTCGTTGCTTTTTCATACCCAAATGTTCGTGTATGATGGTGTAAACACTACCTTTTGATAACTTCAGAGTGTCAGCTATCTCTTGCAACTTCACTTTGCGATTTCCCATGGTGATTGTCAGGATTTTTCGGAATAACCGCCTCATTTGGCCAACAAGGGCGTTCAGCATCATCGGTGTCCTTACGACCACGTTTGAAATCGGCAAACCATCGTCTGATGTTTGTTTTCGATGGGGCAGAGCCCGGATAACATTTTTCAAGCCAAGCTTGGGTTGGAATGGTGTTTTTCCCCATAAAAAAAGCAATGATATATCAACACACGAAATTGCTTTGAATCCATCGTTTTTAAGAATCACAAAAGTAGCATCACTTAAACCACTGTAACTCGATAAATAATAAACCAAACGTCATGAAATTTTGACAGTAACATTTCAAATGTTTGTACTTCCGAAAATATTTTGTTAGTAACGCCATCTGGTAGTTAGGCCCGAGTCTTATTGGCGGATGTGTTAGTTAGGGTAGAACCATATACTTTTATTAATTGAAAGCTACATTTAAGTGAATTCGATTATTTTTTATGATATTAATTCTAATACACGTAAGATCCAAGTAATAAATCCTTACATACATAAATACTTGTATACACATAGACAATATCAACCAGATAAATAAAAAATCACTACAAACAATAAATTCAATAATATGACCAAATTATTTTATTTAAATTGTCAATAAAATAACTAATATGTTTTTTTTTTGCAAAATTATAATTCATTCATAATTCCAATAGGTGGAGCTGAAGTAGTGAAATAAAATATTCTGCATTAAAAAAATGTGACGCTCCACTTATCCAAATATTTGTGTTTATTATGTTTGATATTTTCAACATTAAAATAAAAACATATGTATCATATTCATAATGAGATCATTCTAAGTAAACATATTTTAGTGGTCAGGAAGAGGGCTTATGACTGGACAGTGGAGATTGACCAATTATACAGATCTATTTTATCAAAAATTGATGGATTTAATTTTTATGATTATGTAAATTCTCTAGAGCAACTTTTTGAGTTTTTTCTTTGGATGTATACTTGATCTAAGTTAGTTGAATATTATGCATTTTTTAAACATACATAAGTCGAAAATAACAATCGAAATCATTAATTTTATTATATATATATTTTATTCATAAAACAATATTTTAAGGGACTGAATAATTATTAGTTTGCTTAAGATAACCAAAAATGGACTAATACCCACCATGATCAAAAATTATTTTTTGGTAATTGAAGGGTAAACCTAGAGGTAAATAGACAAAACAGTTTCACATATGCCAAACTTTTAAAATAAAATACAGTTAAGGCACCTGAAACATTTCCATAGAGTTGACCCAATTATACGTACCGAAATTAACCAAATTAGATCATTAAATGAGTGTCGAATAACATTTTCTAAACCAATTTTTGCCGTCATTAAATATGTATTTACATTTATTCAATAAATGAAATTAAACGTTGACAAAGAAATATTATATTGGTGATAGGCATTCTATCAGTTTAAAAGAATCTTGCAATTAATTCCACTTGGGCATTTAGTCACTCTACCATTTCCTGACACCGTTTTTTCTCCCTCCACCATTCATTCATAAATAAGCACTTATTTTTTTCAGAGCCTTCGGGGCATTTATATAACTCAGTATAAAATATTGGAGTTTCTGTCGCTATTTGAGTATTACTACACCCAGAGCCAATCTTAGCAATGATATTACCCTCGTACTTTTGTAAAACTTCTCGAGATATTTAAAATTTGATTTCCCCTTTATATTTGTGTCGACAAGAGTGTCTTTTATCCTAATTAAAGCTCTTCTGAGCTCATACTCGATAAGGGAATTTAATCTCGTCCTTGACGCTATCGTCGAGATCCTTTAGGACCTATATTCTATCTCAAGCTTATTTTCTCTAAACTGCTGGCGTGTACACTTTCAGAATATGGCATCTATTTTTTCGAGAGCTTTGACTGCTGAAGAACCTCTCTTCTTTGTGTCCAACACATTCTATAATAATCATTTCTGTATCTGGATGTCTTATTGTCCTGCACCCTTTCATGGTTAGAACCACGAGGTCCCGAACCCTCTCCCTGTTTTAAATGTGTACGGATCCTAATATATTTCTCCTCACGGTCTCTCCCTCAATATTAAACCCTTCTCTATACACCTTCTTTTCATACCTTTTCTCCTAAAAATGACAGTATTGCTTATTAAGTAACTTTAAATAATGAATATTCTATTACTTATAAAATATATTATGAATTAATAATTATAGTTATTTAACTTATAAAAATACGAAAAAGTTCGGGTACTATATATTTCCAGATATAACACTTGGGCTTAAAAGTCCCCTGCTTTATATATAGATCGTATTATTATTACTTTTTTAATTGACCTCATTTTCAGTTAGTACCAATCTTCATCAGACAAAGATTCAAAATGTCATAACAATCAATTATTATGTTATGTATTTCTATCAGTCATTTAATTTGCTTCAAAAAAAAAAAAAAAAATGCAATTTCTGTACTACAAGAACTCTGAAGGTTCTTAAATGACCTAAGTTCAAGATTACCTTTATAATGAGGTTTTATGTGAACTTTAAAGCGATAAATCTAAATTTGTCGGCTAGCATTTGAATTTTTTTTTGGTATAGATGACAAAGAGTCCTCAGGGGGAAAGGCTGTAGTCCCTCTCCCCAAATACATATTTTTCAGCAACACATAAAATTATTATTTTTTATTAATAATTTTAAATGTTTAAATCTTCGAAAATAACTCCTTCATTTAAAAAATAAAGGTAATTCGATCAAATTTAGCCTCTTTTAAAAAAGATATTGAACTATTAAACATTTTTCAAAATTCTTTTTTTGTTTCTTCTAAAAAAAAGCTAATCCAAAATGAAATCCTGTGGACACCCCCGATGAGTATAGTCTAAAGATGAAATTTTTTGAACATAAATGATCTTTCGCTTTTTTCTTTCGTGCTCATAAATCTTAAATGCTTTCCTATAACAAATATGTGATTATTAGTAGATGAGACTCGATCCGAGACAAAATTCTATTTTCTAGCTTAGTTTTGAGTAATATTTTCTAGACCAATCTGGAACAAATTTTCCTTTACTTCTAAAATGACAGCGGAAATTGTTTTATTTATTTATTAATGAAAATAAAATTCATTTTCCACATCTTAAATTTATTTTCCAAAAAAATAGCTTTTAGACCGAATTAGTTAAAAAAAAAATAACACTTCTCACACTGGTCTAAAACTTTCAGAGCGAAACACAAAATTACTATGTTATCCAATGTCCTATTGGAAACCCTGAACACCTTGAATTAAATTTTAGATGAAAAAAAAAAATTATTTAAACATGAATATTAGGGTGTTCATATTTGTATTTATTTTCCGACAGTCTGGAAAAATTTACATCTATAAAAGTAAAAATTGTCAGTTAGTACTGCAGATGTGTCTAAAAAGTCCCCCGACAAAAATTATTGTAGGTATTTGTCTTAATATCAACTTATTATATGTTTTAGTGACATAAATAGATACTTTGATAAACGTACATGATTATTTATAACTACTTAGCGTACCCGGAATGTTGTCTATCCAGTAATGTCAAGGAGAACTGAAATGCAATAAAAATTAACCACCAAAATTTTTTTATCGACGTAGCTCCAGAGAAATTATTCTCTTGAACTCAATGTGTACATGTTAGCATCCATTAAAATTCCTAGAGAAAGAAATATACTTAATGTATATGGACTTCACAGTTCACAAAAGATTTCTAGGTTAGATGGAGTAATTGTAATACTCGAATGATTACTTATGCTTAATCAGTGCAACTTTATCTAACCAATTCAAATTTTTGTTTTGGCTGAAAAGTGGTGCGCTTTCCTGATGCAACACTCACTTAAAACGTGGACAGAATTTATTATCTGCCAGCCTCGTTTTGTTTCTAAGCTGAACTTCTTTATTTATTTTTGATATATTATGTATTTTTTTAGTATGGCGAATGAGTCACATACGGGTGTAAAGGGTTAAATATTCTTAACAACTTCCAAATAATAATTTGTTTGGCCCAAATCATATAGTTATTTTTAAAATTCTTTTTATGAACTTATTTTGCTACATTCCTACATGTAATATTTCCAAATTTGGAAACTCTAGCAAGATCAAAATCCTTCCAAGTTTACATTTAACCACTTTGACCTTTTATCTTTTTTTATTTATATAATATTTCTTTAACACTGAATTAACAAGAAGATTTAAAAAATGTTCAGGAATATTAAGCAAGATCTTCTCTACACTCAACAATTATTTTTCCTTCAGACCATATAGGTACATAGGCTGTGTCATCTCTTTCTTCTTCAAAGCAGGGTTCTCCATCTACTTTAGTTTTAAAGTAAAATCGATATTGTCCAAGTTTTGGCAAATTGTTTTTAACTTGATATAAGGTTATTTGAGAAATAGCTGTGCTGCATGGTATTTTAACACGATAAGGCATACCATTAGGTTCATTACTAAAAGTGTAGGTAACAGAATACATCACATGCTTCGACATAAGTAAACGACGATTAACCTCTTGCAGCTGTTGATGAGTAGTGGAATTGGTTAAATTCTGATCATTTTGCCTTACCCTCTGTCGAGCATAGGTTTTTGACGACTTGGAAGAAAATTTAGGACCATTTCTGAATCTACACTGATCTTCATCAGTTATCCTCGATGAAGAAGATACATTGCTGACCCATTCTTTTACTCTTTCATGACCATTTGAAGAAGACATTGAATGTTGCAACTGTTTCTTTTCCAACTCACAAGAATAGGATGAACTAAAAAAAGACGGGTCTAATAGTCCATTCGATATGCTTGGATTTTGGAGACTAACATTTTTAATTGTACCAGGTAATGTCTTACTACAATTCCATTTTGTTCTATTAGGTGATCTTGGAGGACCAAAAGATTCACCTGGTGAACGTATATGAATAGGTGTTTTATCTTTCCATATACGACTTACATGTTCATCGAGAATAGACTGATCTGATTCAAACCCTTCCACAGAGTCTAACTTATTACTCAGAATTTCAAAAGTTTTTTTTTCATAATGTTTCTGATCAAGATAATTTTGCAAACGTTCAGTAAGTATTCCTGCAAACTCTTTAGGACTTAATGGATCCGGTGGAACTTGGCCAGCTCGAACAGGTCTTGGAATAGTTTTATCTTCTTTTAAATAATTATAATTGAGATTATCTTTGATTTTCTGACGATCAAATTTGAGTTTATGCTTGGATTTCTTTTTATCTAGGACGGAATTATCGGTAAAAGAGGAGTAATTATCATCCGTAGTAGTATATGCCCCAGAAGAACACGATTGAAGTTCAGAATCTTGTCTAGAAACTGGGTTATATGCAGAGCCAAAGGCATCAAAGGGAAATGAGGCTTCGTGATCTCTTCTTCGTCGCTGAGTGGAGTAAAGAGCATCTCTTGTAAGAGGTACTGAATGAATATCTTGAGGTCCAGAGAGGTTAAGAACAGTATACTCATGCAGAGTAGGCAGAAAAGAAGAATTCGAGTTAACCAATTTAGAAGAGGATTTGGACGATACATCTTTAGAATGGTACTCTGATTCTGACACTAACCCAGGCTCCTGGAAGACAATTGAGCTTGTTTTGGAGTCCTGTTCAGAATTTTGAGCAGCTTGAAGATAGTTGAGGTAGATATCAGACTTGAGAAAGTTTGGATAGGCTGTTTGCAGCATTAATTCTTTCACTTGGTTTTGAGCCTTATCAAAGATTGTGGGTGCTGGACAGGGCTTGGACCTTAGCTCACGGAGAATGTCACCCTCCACTTTTTCGCTTAAATTAAGCAATGAACTACTTATGAAGTTTTTCGTGATTACACGGATGTATTTCTCGATCACGCGTTCGTCCTTCTCCTTTTTCAGCCCCTCGCAGGCAAACCAAAACTTGAGTAAGTGCGACAAAGATTCTTCTTCCAAATACCTTTGGTACAACCTTACTCCTTCACCATCACCCAGCACATTATCCAGGTTCTCAGCCCATCCCAAACAATTGACACTCCTCGCCACTTCCACCTCGCCTCTCACTCTCTCCTCCATACCTTCCACTGCATCACGTCGGCACTCCGATGACATTCTCACATCATCATATCATTCATATGATGATATACGTTAGTTAAGATCATCACTCCTCTCCTCCTCATTTAACCAATTCCATCAAATTTTTCTATCTCCGAAGCTGCAAAGTAAATATATAAAAAAGTTAGATTAAATATATATATAAACCATTTATTAGACTATGATGTAATATAATTCAATCTTATTGGATATATAACATTTTTTATAAAAAAGGCTGCTAATTAACTTCTAATTAGTATACATATATATATACTTATAAGGAATAACTCTGCGTCTGGCAAATAATTTATTTGTGTCGTTGAACACTGTAATAACACAACACACTATGTAGATGTCGTCTCTATTGGAGGAACAAAGTCTTGAATGAAGTCTTTAAGGAGTTGCATCTCTTCCGAACTTCCCTCATGTCCCATGTGTGGGTATCCCTTAAACCGAAATTGAGAAAATAGTTCTTTAAGTATATTCGAAGCTTCCACACCCCGTGAGTAGGGTACTATTTCATCTATTTCACCATGAACTTGAAGGAGAGGTGTAGTTAATTTTGGGCCATTGAGACTCGGAACGTCACCTCCAGCAATGTATGCGGAAAGAGCAATGGCGCCTCCTAAAGTCCTATCCTTATTTTTAAGAACATTATGTAGAGCAAGGGCTCCTCCTTGTGAGAATCCTCCTAAAATAATGCGATTTCTTGGGACTTCATACTCTTCCTGTTCAATTAGGAGATCTAGATTAGCGGAGGAGGCCTCCAGACTCTCAAGATGCTCTCTTTTTCCACCGATGGCATTAATATCTAAAATGTCGTACCAGGCAGGCATACTCATGCCTCCATTACATGTAACTGGAATAGAATTTGCAGTGGGACAAACGATCTTCATGTACTTTGGACGAATGGTGTTTAGAGCACCTGCCCATCCAAACCCTGTATCTCCGAGTCCATGGAGAAATATCATGGTTGCACTATGCTTGACAGATGCTTTGAGAACAACTGGAGGAATGGAGGTCATATTTATTCCTTAAAAAAGGTAAAAACTATTTAGAGCTAGTTAATAATAGAAATAAACATAACAATATATTTCATTAATGACAAAAAAAAATTAATAAACATGTTAAATGCGAGTTGCAAATTTGGAATGACTTCCATATCAAAAAATAAATAAATACAAATAATGGTAAGGAGCATGAATAGTAGTATGACATTAATGTATGATTCAGTCTCAAAAAACAACAACTTCAAATCAAAATAAAAAGCTTAGATATTTCTTGTATTCATATATATTTTAGACATACATATGTATAACAAGTTATGAATCAAATGAAGTGCAATTTGTACCATAATGTATCTATACCCTATGCCAAATATATACTTGTATGTCACTAGAAAATTCAATTTTAGCATCAAAATGTTTTTTTTTAAATCCACAAATCCCCTTCAAATATATATTGTTACAAATCAATTTTCTTTTTGACAGTTTGAAGATATTTCACAACATATTTTTTCAAATTTAAGAAAAATGATATGTTATCAGACGAACCATGTCACTAAAACCCAAATTGTGAATTACACAATTATACGAAAATTGAATAAACATAATTCCAATGTATTCTCAACAGACCAATAACCCTATGGCATCAAATTGGAAGTTGATTCAAAAGTTTTTTATCCTTAGTTAAGTTGAGTTGCTCATGGACTGTGTGAGATCAAAAAAACCTTCAAGGAGGACGATCGATTCATCTGAATTGAAAAGAAATATCCAAGAAGTTGCCAGTCAGAATTGCGATTTGGAAACAAGTCAATCCCCAACCACCACCACTTCTCCCTAAGAAAGTCATTATACAATGGAGAACTTGATTAGATGGAGGCCAAGAACAACAAGCACACACACCAAGATCGAGTCGGCGTAGCTCTGATTGAAGCCAATCCTTCAACGTCAACCAGGAGACTCCCAAAAGAGACATTGAGGGACTTACTGAAGGAGGATTTGGGCATGAAGAGTCTTATGAAGACTATGCAGATGCTGACAACAAAACAGCGCGAGAAACGTCTCAAGATGTGCAGAATCATTAGATTCACTCAAAAAGGAAAAAGAGTATGGGGAAATGTTATGTTAGGAAACCTCTTTTGGGGCTGATAGAAATAAAGTCCTTATCCATTTTAAAGGAAGGAAATAGCAAGTTCCCACCGATGCCAGGACAGTATCAAATAGATTTAGGAGATGTGGTTCTTTGGGCGGAAACACTTCAAGAGCAGTACCTCTACCTTTAATAGTAAATTAGAACAGGAAATAAAGAACTCAGAACTGTATGATAGTATAGTAAGAGTTCGAACCAACGAACAATGGTGCTCTCCAATGGTGGCAATCAAAAAGGCTGAAGGGGTAAGACTATTTGTCGACTATCAAAAAATAAGTAAATATAAGAGTTCCCAAATTTCCTATATCGTCCTGTTAGTAAAATTGCTCGTATAAAAGGGAAATATTCTTAAAGGTTGACGTCCTTATGGGCTTACATAATATAAAATTAGTAAAATGATAAGCTAAATAATACCTTTCGGTATCTTCCGTGGTCCAGCAATATTCCAAGCCCGGTTAACGCAGATGTTAGATTTCGTAAAAAGTGTACACATCCATATACGAGGTGGTAACTTGTAACATAAACACTTGTATAATGTTGATTTGAGAGATTCTGTGCCAGGAAAATAAGAAATGTCGGTAATTGTATAGGTAGCCATATGTGTCAAACACCTGCTACTTTTTAATTTTTCTAAATCGGACGAGAAATGTCACGGCCGCGAGATTCAAGGCTTAGAGCATCAACTCTTCTTCGTGCAGGTCATACTCCAATAAAGGTGGCCAGGCTGACGGAATGGTTTGTAAGACCATCTATGTACAATGTTAAAAAGAGGCTAGACCATAGAGAGGTTGGAGTGCTCCGTGAAAAATCCCATTATAGCTTATAAACTAATTCATATGTTCTATTTGTTTTCACTTCTCAAATGGATCATAATTAAGCCGTCTTGGAGTTAAGTCCTTTGATGAAATCGAATTGAAACTTAATTTTGATCAAGTGTTTGGTTCATTCCATAAAATAAGGTACAGGTTGGATTCGTGGTCTTAAAAGATGGAATATGCAAGTTTACTTCGATTTCGAGACTGCCCTAACAATTGATAAATTTTTAGACATTATTACAGAAATAGAAAATAGTTTTTTAGTTGTGCCATGCTATTAGATATGGGCTCCTCAATTGTAGGATTACACAAAAAGTTGGGAATTACTCAAGAATTTCCTTATTTTTAAAATCCGTACAAAACATACAATTACGAGGCATGATTTTCTAGCATTGGTGTCAAAAGATATCGACAAATTAAAAATGACACATAAGATTCAAGATGTTCATTAAGAGTATCATTGCAGTCCAAGGTACAATTTTAGGAAACAATGGCAAGGGAAAAAAGCGAGATGAAAAAATGGCAAAATTATTTAAAGCTGATGTAATAACTGTCACCAATATAATACATAATAAGATATATACATAAAAAATAAACAAACACGACAGCGGTTCGAATGGAAGAAGTGTTAATCATTTAATTATCCGTTATCAATTATAATATTATTAGACATGATGGATTATTCATATTGGGCAAGACCCTTGGATTGCCGAGCAATTATTGGCATAATATCAGGCAAGAGTAGTGATTTCCAAAATTTGTTATGAAACAGGATATATCAGAAGAAATGCAGTTGGCTGAAAAGATTCAGGGAGGCAGTCAAAGGTAGGTTCATCAAAGAGTCCGAAGAAAATTGTATAGCTCAGTACAGTTGGATCAATATGAAATAGCAATAGAACGATGATCTTCATTTCTTCGTAACCTTCTTTCTTGTCTAAATAGAACGAAACAGGCTGCATTGCGTAGTTATTCAAAGGACTCAAATTCCATAAATATAATTTATGGAATAAATGTAAATAAATATTAAATGACAGAAAAGGCACTAAAATTATTTATTCAATACCTATGTAGTTATCTAATCTAGTTAATTGTGGTTCGTGTGGTTGAGAACAATTGTAATGTATTATTACTTATGCCTAGTACAGGGTGGTTCAGATAAAATGGAGAACAATCTCAATCGCTTATATCTCGGCTTCTATAGGTCGTGTGATAAAAATTCCTTTAGTTCCTAATAGCATGTGCGTTGTTAGTAATCAATATATATACCGGGCCGTGCAAAATTATTTACCGATGATGTAAATATATTTTTTAAGAGGTTTTGTGGCAACCAATCTGATTGTTTCGTATAGTTACTGTTAAAATAAACAAAAATCCTTCCTGTGAGAGCGTAACAACTTCCACACGTGAGACCATGTCCAATCAGGAAACAAAGAGGATTAAAATTGCAACCCTCCTCCGAGCGGGAGTGCCTCATAACAACATTAAGGAACAGGATGGGGCCTCGTTGAAGAGAATATACAACGTTTCCAAGCGCTTGGAGGCTGGGGGTGATCTCAAGCATTCCCCTGGGGCTGGCAGGAAGCCCACTGTCTCAACAAGGCAAGTAAAGGCAGTGTTCAAGAGGACTCCCAACAGATCCATTGCCGACATGGCCAGAAAGATGGGAACGTCGACATCAACTGTTTCAAGGACATTGAAAAGGGCTAAAGGAAAGTCCCTGAGGCGTACTGAACGTCAGCGAGAAGTCAGACTTGAGCGTGCCCAGAAAATCTTTAATGATATCAAGAGCTCATCTGGACGCATCATCATTTTTTCAGATGAGAAAACTTTTACGGTAGATCCTGTTTTCAACAGGCAAAATGACCGTGTTGTGAGCTTTGGAGATGTTTGGAGATCCAATGGGAAGGCCATGAAGCCGGTATGGTTCCCCACTGGCTCAGATTAACAGCAGAGGATTATGTGAAGATTCTGGGGTCCAAGGTCCTTCCGTGGATCAAATTCATAGTCGGCAACTCTCCTTGGGGTTTTCAACAAGATAGAGCACCCGCCCACGCTTCCAAGAAAGCTCAGGAGTGGCTCAAGGACAACATGAACTTTTGGTTTCGTGTATCGAAGTCAAATCTTTTCTGGGTCTTGTCCAATATTTAGGGTTTATGGAATCATGGCGAAAGAGCGAATTTGACTGTTGGAAAGAGATTATATATAAAAAGGGAAAAAACCCGCGAGTACCTTGCATCTTGTTATCAAATTCTAGGGTATTGACCGATCGTCAACAAAGCAACTACCCATTGCTTCTCTCTCACGTGTATCATGCCGAAGAATCCGTGCATTTTTTCATGGGTATCTAACAACTGAGGTACTGATGTGTGGAATTATGATTTGGAGAATGTGGTAAATTTCGTATTTAGTATTTTACTAATGCATCACAAAATTGTTGTCGTACGTTTTCTTTGTTTGCATACTGATTTAATAGAGGAGAACCCTGCTTGCAATGCATAAATAATTGAGATTACCTCAAACTAATAAGACTGTGTTCCAAGGAGTTAAATAAACCGCAGTTTTAAGTCATATCTAAGTATTTTTATTTCTCCACTCCACAACAATTTATTTAAATCATTAATATATCAAAATGGATTAATTCCTCAAACCCGAAAGACTTGATGCTAGAGAACCATCCCAAACTCTGGTTGCTCTAGTTCAAGACTTTTGAAAAAATTCTGAATAATCTTACAATTGGTATATCAAATCGAAGTGCTAGAAAACTCAATCTAATGATAAATTTCATCAGCCTCTTTGATGATATTTCTGAAGTTGACTAATATAAGGCGGCTGTCGAAATTCTTAAAAACCTTTCATTCAGAAGAGAAAGGAAATTTTCGGTCGATATCTTTTAACTACTGGACTTCAAGAAGTGGGCGATACCCTTAATACAAAATTTCAATCTCTAGAGCTTTTAAGTCGAGATTGCAGTTTTTCTTATGTAACTGGTGAGAGGAATCGTTGTGACCATGTGCGAGACTATTCATTAATGGACTTACAATCAATGAAATAAGGCGGCATCGGTTAGTAGAAAATTCTGATTTTCAGATAATGGAAGCGTTGGATCTACTGAAAACGTTAGAATCGGATCGAGTACAAGCGGACCTCTAATTGAGCAGCAGGGCTACCTCCTTAAATGCTGACACACCAACTACTGTCTCTATGATTGAAGATCAAAATGAAGTTTTAGCTGTTTCATCTTCATATAATGTTATTTTTATGATTTTGGATACCATACTAGACAAAAATGTCCTGTCAGAAATGACTGTGAACTCTTCTTGATATGTTAGAAACGTAGAAAGCTTTTTGTCGCCCAGCTTGTAGTATCCTCAGGTGACATTGCAACCTCTACCTTCCCCTACAAAACGGAACATCATCACCTTTGAAATAGCCGAATACATGAGTGAGCTAGAGGCAGAGTTCCCGACCCACTTTATAGATTTTAGACGGAGGGTCAGATGTTCTCCTTTATGATCAAGTCTGACAGTTTTGATGGACAGAACCTGAACGCAGCTCTAATCGACTGGATGGATGTACTGGCCGTGGAGATGCAGTCGACAGAGCTCATCACTGTGTGCGACAAAGTTTGCAGAGCTTTGAAAGCTAGATATCCTTTTTGAAAAACAGATGTATGCTTTAAATGAAATGGAGTGGTTAGTTTTGTCCATGAAAGTGATGGGGAAAATTTTCATTTCATAAGGGACCTTTAATTTCCATTTGTTCAACAAAATAATCATTTCAAAGTATTAAAGATGTGAAATTAATTTTAGTTACTCATCAAAATCAACATTGTTTGGAGAATGTATTCTCACGGATTCGTGCCATCCCAGGAAACAATACTCATCCATCCCCAGTGGAAGACAAAAAGTAATTTTGATTAATTTGATTTTTCATTAACTTGTCTTAAGACATCCAGCTGTTGAAGAGGAGTAAAATAATGAGGATGATCACAAAATATTTACGAAATCAATAACAAGTCACTTCTTTTTGTCAAATATACAGCAAGAAAAGGACAATGATGAGGGTGCAATTGAATTATAGGAAACTTTAGAAGATTCTGGACTTCTTGAAGCTCTTGAAGTCGAAAAAGTAATTACAACAGATACAAAAGAATCATCTTAAGTTTCCAATGATTGTTCAGATCAGGGTTATTTTTTGGCAAAAAAAAAATAAATAAATTTGAAGACTTTTATCCAAATTTAGGAAAAAATATATGTGAATTCGGATTTTATGAAGATACTTCTAGCCCTTGGATTGAATTGGTTTCTAAGGGAGACCTTCGATCCCCTCGTGTGATCTTTTGAAATTTTGTCATTGTCAAGAAAAACATTTCAAAGCTTTTCATTGCAACCATCAAGATGCAATTGACAAAAACACTAACGTATTTGAAAGGCTGCATAATCGTCTAATTGGATTATCTCCTAACTGGCCAAAAGAAGTTATGATATCCTTTGTGAAAACAAACCTTCATAAAAAGTTCAAACTGAAAAACACAAGTGTCAATCTGAGAAAACTGAGACAGACTTACAAATTTACAAATTAATATTAATTATTCATGTTTTAATATGAAAAAAAATATGGTTGCAATAATCTTTCATTATTGCTAGTCTTTTATTCACCACTCTTACATTATACTACCATTGTGTACTTAAATGAATTTTAGCTAAATTTATTTAATTTACTCACATAAGTTGTGTTACCGTACAATCAAGGTATTTATAATCTGGTATGCTCTTCTGAAATGTTTTTGATTTGTTATTGAAAAGAGCACGTGACATCTGACGTCATTGGATTTAAAATAATTATTAACAGATGAACAATTTCAATATATAATTAATATTTATATTATCATCATTTACTTTAAAAGTCTAGCCTCTACGATTTTCCTAATAACTTCAAAATGAACACTCCGAAGATAATTTTTTTACCTTGTGCTGTGTCAATCTGCTACTCCCCTCATGTTAACTCCGGTGAAGGTTATTTTTACCTTAGATTTTCCAAAGCCAAGGACATCCGTGCAAAATGGATCCAAGCTTGTCATAGACAAGACCCATTCAATCCCGAAAGTTTGTTCTAGACATTTTGAGGAAGACTGCTTTCAGAGAAATCTAAAGGCCGAACTCATGTCTAACTACGGAAGGACTTCTAGTAGCAAGGTTTGGAAAACTTTGAGATCAAATGTTTTTCCTACTTTATATATTTGGTTCCTGAAAGCTCTATTCGAGCTGCGGAGACAGAAAAATCAAATATTAAAAGGACAAAAATATAATTGATAGAATAAATAACGCATACGAAATTAAGCAAATTTATTTTATACATATTCATGAACATCCTTATATTTATTCTAGGCTCTCCTCCAGGAACACAAAAAAATGGTCAATGAACTTCTCACTACTCCCGAACAAGGAAGTTTGAAAGTTGATAAGCCACCTGAAGAATGCTCTGATGCTATGGGAGTATCATTTGAATATTTAAAGCCTTCTTTGGATGTCTCCTTGGGGAATATTGAAGGGCATGTAATACCACAACAAAACATAAGTCAGTACAGACAAATATGTATAATGAACAGCTTCTTCATTGGGAGAAGGAAAAGAAAAGACTTCTCATGAAAATAAATAGACTCGGAAAAAAAAATTATGTCCCTTCAAAGAGTCAGTTTGACCAAAAATGCATCTAAAAGAAGTGAATGTAAAGCCTATAAATGTAAATTAAGTAAAATATTTTCACCAAGTCAAGTCAATGCTCTAATGAATGAGAATGTTAACGCCAAACCTAAAAATCTGAGATCAATGACTGGAGGAAAAACCTATAAATATCGTCAGAAGAAATTCCCTCTTCCCTTGCCAGCTTTATCCCCATTAAGGAAATGGATTTCCAAATTTAAATGTGGTCCTGGAATTTAATACAAACTTTTGGATATTTAAAAAAAAAAAAAAATGGATGGTACATGGATTACGTCACTCATTATTTATTAACCTGTTGATACTTGTTTTTCCTTTTCTTACTTTTCAAATTTATAAAATCATGAGTGTACTTAGTAAAGGAGGAGAACACATCTAGAAGGAAATACATACTTACTTCAAGGTTAAATCAAGATAGTCTCAAAACGTCAACCTACTAGTAGTACACTATGTTTGATATTTTAAATCCAATGACGTCACAATCCGTGCCGGGCCCTATTCCTGGTGAGCACGCTTGAAAAGTTATGAAACAAACTACAAACTATTTTATTATTTAAAAATGTATCAATAAATTGTTTCTCAAGTCATTCGAAATGTCATTATTGTCCCGATATGTTCTGAACAAAAATCGGTAAATAATTCTGCACGGCCCGGTATATTATAGTTGGAAGAATTTATATAGTTTCAAATCCAAAGTTTTAAAACAAAGTGAAGCATCAGTGACATCAGTTGACCTCTGTGGGAAAACACCATTACAAAAATGTCAATATTTTTTTATGACGACACATTTGATTCTTGCTGAATCTGAAAGATACAATGCTCGGAGGAATGCACTTTTTTATTCCAGCTTAGAAGAATTGCAGGCAGTACTGGTTATCCATCTAGTTTCCGGATACAATTCTCTACCAAGAAGAAGAATGTATTGAAGTTGCGAAAGTGATGTAAGGAATGAATTAGTTAGGAAAGCTTTTCAGACAGATTTGATACAATACTTCGTTATCTTCACTTTGCAGACATCAATCAACAACAACAAAAAAAAACCAATAAAATGTTTTATTATTCTCATTAGTTCGAAAACAAACAATAAACTGCTAAGATGACCAAGCTTGACATATCTTATGAAGAACTTATGAGAGAATTGGAGGAGAGCATTAAGGAGGATGCAAACGAGTTGGAGGAAATCGCTACAGCAGTTGCTTATGAAGGATTTGATCATTTTGCAATCATAGTTAGGCTTAGAAACTGTGAAAAGGACATAAAAACCTTCCGTCTGGAAATAAACAGGTTGATCGCCGTGTTTCTTTGTAGAGGGAACAACATGGGGAAGATTGTGGACTCCATAAGTGAAAAAGGGAAGAATAATGGTTGAAACTTTGACAAGGAAATACAGAATATCATCAAAGGTGACCAGCAAAACTGATGTAACCCTTGCAAGAATCTCTGCTTGCTTTCCACAGACGACCTTGCTAGTGAGGGCTAAATAAAACTAATAAAAATAAGAACCTTAATTGATCATTTGAACAAAAAGTTCGCCGAAGTCTATCCTATTGACAAATCTGGATGAAAGTCTGAAACAATATTTTGGCAAAAATTGATGCTAGCAATGGATTAGGAATAAACCCCTCAGACTCGGTTACAAAGTCTGGTGCACAATTGTCCATGAGGCCTAATTCATCTCACATTTATATCAGCAATGCCTGAGGATGTCAGCTCGCGTAAGTGAGCAACACTGGGAGTCGATTTAATGAGTGAGAGCGACCTTGCAACTATGGTACGGGCTCTGACGAGTAAAATGTAAGCCTATACCCTAGATGAATCGTCAACAGAGATAGGGTTAGCTACGCAAATGAAAAATTGACATGCTATTGTTGTGTCTGACCTCATCTCAAAACAGGAGTACACTGAAAGGAGATGTAATTCTTGTGGGGAGGTAGGTAACCTGGGAACTCGACTACGTTTTTAATAAGTGGGTATTTTAGTTCAAAACCCTAAAAAATTTGTTCCGTGTAAATGTTTCCAATCCAAATTTTGTTCATCTAAAGAACTTCCGAATATTAAAGCCTTAGGGATGATGAATCTCACACAGTCAAAGGTTATTTCATCAAATGATACATTTTGCATTTTGAACTACAACTTTTTTTAAGTTTGACAGCTGTAGTAACATTCTTATTGTGTCTAATATCTTGTAAAAGGCCTCCGGTGTACAAAATAGTTAAGTTTATGTTCAAAGAAAATTGGCAAATACTGAATACTTACTTCCAAAATGGAGAGTCTTCAAACAAAGCTGCAAGAAAATTACGTCAGTCGAAATAAAGCGCCTTCCAGGCAGTTTGTGGATAAATTTATGAAGCCTGTGCACGAAACTGGTTCGTTAATGGATAAAACAATGCGTTCCCGAGTTCGTTTAGTGCGCTGAATCGAAAACAATGCTGCTGTTGCCGAAAGCAAAAAAACCACAAAGAAGCTGCCGTTGCGGTCAATGGTGAGCGGTATCGGGCCATGCTGGAAAAATTTTTGTTTCCCCAAATGGATAGAAAAAGACATCGACTACATTTGGTTCCAACAGGATAGCTCTACGTGCCACACAACCAACGTTACAGTGGATCTTTTGCGCACTGTCTTCGACAATCATATCATAAGCCGAAACGGCAACGTCAACTGGCCACTTCGTAGCAGCGATTTGACTCCGTTGGACTATTTTTTGTGGGGAACCGTCAAGGATAAATGTTACACCAACCATACAGAGACGATTGACGATTTGAAACACGAAATTGGAGTCGCTATTGAAGCTCACACAATCGAAAATGTATTGAAAAATTGGGTCGACAGAATGGGCTACTGTAAGGCCAGCGACGGCGACCATATGAATAAAATAGTGTTCCATTATTAACCCGAATGTTGAGGCTGTTAAATAAAAGAAAATTATTGAAAAATATCCATCCGTCTTTTTTTTATAGCGATATCAAAAAGAAAAAGCTTCGTGGGCCACTCTTCATTTGTATCTATGATTGGAATTATTTTTCATGAAAAGAGCGAGTTTTTTTTTGATAATATTGAATTTATATGTAATATTTCCTACAATACTTTAAAATATTATATTTCCAAAATTTATGCCACCTTATTTAATATTCTTATGAAATTTTTAAAAAATGAACATAACAGCATGATACACAAAAACTAAGAAAATGAAATCATATGTCTTAAACAAGAAGAGTATATCGGATATAATAGAAAAATTTGCATGAATCAACATCCTCTCAAACTCCCAGCAGTGTCGATAATCAAGGTGAAGACCAAGTAGATTTTGTTTCACCTTGTTCCAGGAGGGAAATGAGGAGGCAGAACAAACAAATAGTAACCAATTTATTGATAAAGTAACCAGAGCATAAGAATAAGGATATTGGGATACAGACAGAACATTCCCTTTTTCTGGACAATACTGATAATCTCAAATAAGAATTAAAGAAAACGAAAGCTGATTTATGTAAACAAAAAGTCAAGGTAAACATTCTTACAAAGGAACTCGAGCGACTGGAAGGGAAGGAAAAGAAACACTCCAAAATTGGTAGGACTCTTCATGATAAATGTACTCCAGCTCAGGCTAAGAAAGTTTTAACCCCTAATCAAAAATGGGTTCATTACTCAAAAGAAGACATTGTCCCTGCCTTGATAATAAGATCAATGAGTAGACGTGCTTTTGAATATTTAAGACAGAAGAAAATCATGCAAATGCCAAGCATTCAACTCAAGAGAGATGGATTCAACATTTTAAAATTAATCCAGGATTTCAAGATGATAGCATCAAAGCCCTTCAAGAAATGATCAAGACCAACACATTTCAATAAAAGTTTTCTGTGCTATTCTTTGATGAATGTCAAAATAAGAAAAAATATGATATTGACATGAAGACGCAGAAGATTTATGGGCCTCACTCTAAAGTTCAAGTTGTTATGATGAGAGGATTAGTTGAGAAATGGAAACAGCCGATCTAGTTCCATTTTGATACCACTATGACCAAGAAGCTGCTTGATGATATCATAATCAAAATGGAGATCAATAGTCTTGAAATAAGAGCAATTGTTTATGATCTTGGGAACCACACACTTCGTTCTGAACTTGGGATTGACAAAGGAAACTTTTTCTTCACCAATCCATTTGATTCCAGCAGAGTTGTCTCCATTTTTCCTGATTCTCCTCATGTTCTCAAGTTCTGTAGGAATCATTTACTAGACAAAAGGTTTATGGTTCCTGCAGATGAAAGATTCAGGAGAAAATTAAAATTGCTTTTAAGCTTAAACCTCTTCACCTTTACTGCAAAGGAGGAGCGAGACAATGAGTAAGATTGGTTGCACAAGTTGAGTAATAGAGTAGCCAAAGCTTTCACCATTCATAGCGAAAGTAAAAAGCAAGAGCCAAGGAAAACGTAATAGAAATAATCAATAATTGGTTTGATGTAGTATATAGCAGGCAAATTTATGACAAGGTCAAGCTCAGATGTGCACTGGGTATCAATTTTGAATACCAATTTATTGCATTGGATAAAATGGAATTGTTTTTGGATACATTTAAGGTCATTGGAAGGGGAAATAAGAGTGAATTGACATGGCAGAGAGGTATACGAGTTACAATCAAATCAACTCGAGCCTTGCACCATGATTTGATTTCTAATGGTCCTCTTTCTTTCATTTTGATGTCCAGAAGTAATCAAGATTGCATTGAATTTTTTTTTACCCGTTTAAGAAGTGCTGGTGATTATGATGATCACCCTGGAGCCGTTGGAGCATTGAAAAGGATGATAATTCTGGAAATTGGGAAAAATTGTGAAACTTTGGTGAGCAATCCGGCTGTTCAGATTGAAAAAGAATATGACATGTATAGAATTGAGGATGAAGAAGAAAAAGAAGCCGTAACAAGGCAAATCACTGGAGACATCTTAGATATCCCAATTGGTGAAGAAAGCTGTTCAGAATTTGAATTTACGTTTGATATCCCTCACGAAGTTCATGTGGATTTTGCAATAAACCATCAACTAGATCAGTTTAAAAAATGGGATCTCAACTTTCAGAGGCTCAGTTATGTATCGGGTTTTATTACACACAAGATGAAACTTCTATATCCGGATTCGGGGAAGAATACAAGTGACATATATTTGAATGATCATGGACTGACACCATGGATATATCATTTGTCTAGACGAGGACTTATGGTGCCATATGATTATTTTTTTGAAGATTGTGAAGTTTTCGACCAGAAGCTCAAGGAATTCCATTTACCTCTATTAGATCGTCATCCAAAAGTAATACACCGTTTTTGTCAAGTTTTGGAAGACTCCTTTGGAGCTAAGTATGAGAAGGCTGTTCTGAATCTCTTCGCCAAGACAAGGACAATGATACGAATAAGATACCTCAATGTACCATTAGAATTTAATACTAGAGGGAGTGAAAAAATAAGAGGAAAAAAGCAAATCGGCCAATTTCAAGTTTAATTATAATTTAACCAAATGTTATAATATTAATATATCACCAAATAGATTATTTGATATATGTATAGTATATAACGTATCTACGGCAAAAACCAATTCTTATTATTTCCTATGTTCCGCATTATAAATTTATCCTTCAATAAAAAGTGAAGCACATCTGCTGTTCATTATTTAATCAGTAATCGTTAGTATAATACACAAGCCTCTAAATTTCATATTAGTGATACTAATATATTGTTTATTGTTGATGAACTGGGGAGCCGAGGGGGTCCAGGACCTGCCAAGAATTTCATAGTGATATTTATTACTTGTAACTATTGTAGCCAATAAAGGTGACACAGGAAATTTGAAATCCTTAAAATGGCTAGAAATCCCTCCCCAAGGAGAATATTGCCACCTTCTCAAGATTTGTTACTTCGTCTCTCAAATATTTTTTAACTTATTGCACCTTTGTCATAAGTGGATTTTGCTTGAAAAGTAGAAAAATGTCAAGAAATAGAACAATAATTTATATACTTAGTACGTTTAAACAATATAGCTTTATCCAGTCCGTGACGTCACAATTTATTTATATATTTTTGTTTGCATAGAAATGCTCCGACCTTATATATGGATTAAATCCATAAGTATCTACTGGTTCCAAAAAGACGGGGAAAAATATTTTTCCAGGTTTTTTTTTTTTTCCTTTTTACTTTTGTATATTATTTTTATTGTATACTCTTTACATTCCCCTGAGTAATCATAATATTTGACTCAAAATGTAGTTCGCAACGATAATTATACTTCAAAAAGGTAAAATAGTATATAATTTTTTCTGTATTTGTGTAATATTACTATAGTTTTCATATTTATTAAAATACACTTAATTTTTTTTTCTTCGAGTAAATATAAAAAGTTCACTTGGGACTCATGTATCCAGTCAGGCCATTTTATAAATATTTTATACTGTAAAATGTGCTTATATACAATGTAAGTAAGTATAAGTATGCTCTATTGGCTATTTTGCTTATTTTATAGAAACATGCCCAAAAAAATATTTTCTAAAGAAGAAGATGTCCAAATGCTTATGATTCTCCCTAACGACTTTTCTGATGATACGGATATAGAAGAGGACTTGATGAGGAGGAATAAATGTGGATATAAATCTAGTACCTGAAATTCTTCCCTCAGTTGAGACTATATCAAACAAGGTTCAAAATTTCCTTGTATCCAAATACTTACATCACAAATAACTCTGAAGTTATTAGTCAATACAGAAATATTAAACAGTAAGTGCGAAAAAGAAACACTGACTCCTATCGAACTTTTGTAAGGTCCTGTTAACACTAGAACAATCAAGGGGTCATTTTTTACCCTTATTGAACTTCGGGATTTGATTTCTCAGCCAAATGATGGATCTAGATTATGATTTTTCGTATAGCTTCCTCAACCTAGAAGTAATGTATTATGAATGATGACTCGCTTGTCTTCCTTCGTTCTGATATAACATGTAATAAAGTGTAACTACGATCCTCATGATGTATCTAACGTAATCATTCCAATCTCTTGTTCCTTGACACCGTGGGCGATTGGCGACAACTCTGGATATTATATTAATTAAATCTTCTTACCCAGGTGCGTGAAAATTAGTTGTAATCCACAACACTAGAAGCTTAGTAACATATCAGAAGCTCTTATTTGTTGCTCTATCCATTCAAGAAATATTAACGACAACCCCTACAACTACCAAGGGATCATTTTTGGCCCTTTTACTAAATAAAATGTTTTTGTGAAGTGGTCCTCCACACTGCATGGATATTCATGCGGTTAATCTAGTTTATATGTGTGTTTTTTTTCTTTATCATTGAACCTCATCCATTTTATCGCAGTCAAATGAGTGGATTTATTCATTTTTTAATGTCGTTTTTAGGCTACTCATTGTAATATCTTGTGTTTTACTTTGGTTTTGTGATTTGCATATTCATTGACTAACATATAAAATGTCTTGGGATGGATCACGAAGAGTTTCAGCCCAAAAAGCCTTGATGTATTTCTGAAGATAAATCTTAGGATGAAAAAGCCGATAATTTGATTGATTTAGACGTATTGGACGAATCCTGCAAAATTGCTCTTGAAGAATATAACGTGGATGACATTTCGAGTCATGATTCTGAAATCGGTGACTATGAAAGTGGAGTTTAACACAGTAACCATGACGACAATAAAGAGTC
Source organism: Lepeophtheirus salmonis (assembly GCF_016086655.4). Lineage (NCBI taxonomy): Eukaryota > Metazoa > Arthropoda > Copepoda > Siphonostomatoida > Caligidae > Lepeophtheirus > Lepeophtheirus salmonis. The sequence continues at coordinate 25,474,957 of NC_052143.2, forward strand.
TATAATCAATTCCCCTGATGACCTAAATAACAAAATGGAACAGTTTCGACTAAAATAGGACCCAATAGTGAATTACCCGTTCATACTGCAGTCTAAGACATATTCTCATGTAAAACAGGAGCTGTCTCAGTTGCTTCACAAAAAATTAACTTGAACTCTAAATTATCAGCTCTTAGCCCCCATGCTTCATCACATTTTAAAATGTACTGTTGTTGAAGGAAAACGTGATAATAGTGAGTATTTGACAATAGAAGAATTTGAGCAGTTTGTTGGGCTTATGTATGTAAAAGGGGTATTGGGATTGGTGAATATACAACTTAAATCAAAAATGTTAGGTGTTAAAATATTCAAAAACACAATGAGCCGAAATCGTTTGCGATAAATTAAAATTTGATTTCCAATCAGAACGATCATAGAGACTCGAGAACGATAAATTGCTATGATATACCAAGTGTGGAATGAATTTGCGGACAATTATTCTAAATACTATGTTCCCCGTTATGAAGTAATGGTTGATTAACAGAGTTACGATGTCCATTTACGCAATATAGCAACAATAAACCGTATAAGTTTGAGTTAAATTTCTGATTATTAGTGGATGTAAGGGGCAAATACAGTTGTGCTAATCGCCCCTATCTAGGAAAGGACCTTACAAAGCCAATCAATGTATCTCTAGGTTTATATGATATATCGCTGCTAAATGATGCCGGAATTATGGGCAAAGGATACAACGTGACATATAATTATTTTTCCCTAGTAAGTTGTTGTTCGATACTTAATTGATGAAAAAACAAGTTTTGTTGGGACTAACTATACATTGAGAAAGGATATTCTAGTTTTTTCAACGAATATTTACAGGAGTGAAAACCATTGCACCTTAACTTCCTACAAGGCCAAAATGAACAAAGCTCTATCGGTAATGAGTAGTCTTCATTGATCGATAAAAATAGGCGAAGGTAAAAAAAAAACCAGAATCCTTTACCTACTATAATAATACTAAATATGGAGTGGACACTCTGGAACATATGTGTTGTTTGTATTTAACTAAAAGTGGGATAAGAAGATCGCCAGTTGCCGTCTTTCGCAATATATTGGATCTTACCGCCATTAATGCCTAGATCATTTACAAAGAAACTAAGGAATTGACATTTTTACTAAATTTAGGCATTGAATTATGTAAAACAGATAATCTGGAACACCAAATGGACCAAAAACAGCAATACTTAACAATATTTTAGCGGACAATCTAACATCCCGAAAGCGTAATAATTGTCGAATACAAGATTGCATAAACAAAACACCTATAAAAGGAATATTTCTCTGATTCTATTAATGAGGTCCAAGTTTTTCTTAAATTTGTTGATCAAGAAATTCGAGAAAAAATTTTATTAAACAAAATCAATCAAAAACAGAATAAATTATCCTTTATAACTACAGAGGAACTATTTGCTATTTTAGGAAGCAATTTATTGATGGGATACTATAAATTACCATCAATAAAACATTATTGGTCTTCTGTTATAGATGTAAGCGTTTTATTATTGCAAGGAATATATTTTTTCAAATTTTACATCTCAATGATGTTCAAGCTATGCCAAAGGATACTAAAGACAACCTGTATAAAGTAAAAAATTAATCTTCTTTCACGTAAGTGAGCATATCAGCATTGATGTAATTATGATATTGTTCAAAGGACGTAGCTCACTAAAGCAATATAATCCCATGAAACAAATGAAACTTGGGTATAAAATATGGGTTAGAGATGATATTTCCAAATTTAGCATATATAAAGGTAAAATTGCTATATTGACAGCAGAAACACGCAAACTGATTTTCGTGTGTTCGTAGGTTCACAATATTTTAAGAGTCCAACTCTTTTAAAATATTGTGACCCTACCAATGATTTATTTAGAGAAAAAAAATCACAAAATTTACTTTGATATTTACTTTTCATCAATACTTCTATCCGAATATCATTTAAAAAATCAAGTTTTTTGCTGTGCGTCAATTCCTCATAACATAAATTATTTACCCAATAACTTAAGGAAGTATAAAGAATTGACAAGGGGTGACTTTGATTACAGAATTTGGAACAACCAAATTATAACTTACATATGGATTAATAGTAAAGGAGTGCATTTGCTTCCAAACTTTCACGGGACTGAGTAGGAAACAATTACTAGAAATTCAGAACGACGGATAAAAAAAAACAACAACTTTCGATTGCTCAAGTCATTTCTGACTATGATAAATACATTGGGATCGTGGACTAAGTAGATATTTATTGTGCCATCTATGGACAGGACGAAAAAATACTAAATGGTGGCACATAATTGTTTTCGGAATCATTGATAGGCCATTAACAAGTGCTTATATTACGTTTAAAAAATTAAATGGTTTAAATATAACTATTTTACAATTGAGAAGAAATTTACAACATGACTTATTACAATGGGAAGTCCACCCAAAGATAGGATGGACCCCCTTAGTTCTCCGGTAGCCTTCAAACCAACCAAAAGAAGAAGAACCAACTTTTCAATCGGCCAGAAAATGCACATACTAAATCGTGGTGTGCACTGCATAGAGTTTGGAGACAAAAAATCCAGATGTGAATTCTGTGTAAATAATAAAATGGAATCTAGGCCATTTATTTTTTGTAGTACATGTAAAGTTTTGCTTTGTTGTAAGAAAAATAAGATTTTTTTTTTTTGCAAAATATCATGAAATTTGAATTTAAATGCTATTTTAAGCGTAAAAATATATATAAAAAAGAAATAATACAAATGTACTTTTACATACAGGAGATATATCAATAAATAAATGCACTTAAAAGTTCTGTCAAGACAAGAGAATCCCAGCCTTCTTTAAAGGTCACTTTATTGGTAGCTGATAAATTTAAAAAAAAATATTCAATAATCATTAAAACTACATATAACCAATTTTACAAAAAAATAATAATATCAAAAATCAATTTTTTTCTATTACTGGATTCGAAAGGGTTAATTTTAAACTAAAATGTTTACTTTGATTATTTTTATTGCAATTTTATATTTATAGTTTATGCATATTTTGTATGCTATACATATATTTATAATGGTAACTTAATTTAGGCTTAAAAAATCCCATTGATGCATCCGATAATATCTAGCACGAATTCATAGAAAAAATCAAATATTTAAAGCTCAGTAGTTGCCCGAAGAATGTCATCATTAGCGAGCATATAGTTCTTGTCTAAGGTCTAATATTTCAAATTTCATCACTATAATTTTTTTTATTAAACAAATTTTGTTTTGAATTTCTAGATAATGTGAATTTTTCCTACATAGTACTCTTATATATCAAGAATAGTTGAACAAGTAGTTGAAGGCTGTAAAACTCAAAATGACTAACTTTCGAAAGCATATTCCATGCAATATATATATATTCCTGGCCTAGATACATTAAATAAACAGTATTCACTCAATATAAAAATTTTAAGAGAAAAGATACGATCTGATAATACCTTGAGTGATTTCCTCATTGATAGATATCTTGCCAGATTATTGGATAATGACGACAAAACAAATAGTTATTTGGAAGTAACTAATAATTTTCAAATATATTAGAACACGTCCATTTGTAACTTATTTTGGATGATGCATCAAAATTAAAAGCAGAGGCTTATTTATTTAAGGACATGTAAGTAAATTCATAAAATAGGGATAGGGAAGATGTAATGTATTCGTGTCTCCTTCCCTCTTATTCTCTTATTTCTTGTAGTGTCTTGTATATATGTTCGTAAAGTACTGTATTTACATCTTTATAAGTATAAATAGTATTATATATATATATATCAGAGTAGTGTTTTGTATTAATAAGAATATAATTGTTCCTATTAAACAAGCCTTGTGTATTCCTCTACGTCTTTCTGGATTCCTTTGTATAAATAGTTTGTGTCTCCTCAACCTCGTCAAGACACAACAGAAGATGTAAGGAAGACTCTAAGCGATAACTTTTTGGAAACTGCATTTAAGTCTTTTGCACAGGCTGAGGAATTCTGGCGGATTTTCAACTTCTCGTTTTAAATACCTCTTCTCTGCTCAGAATCAAATATTAAAGATATTAATTACGGAATTGTACAATATATTTTTAACATATACACCTCTAATTTGTGGCCCCGGGACATTTACATTTCTACAATCTGCCTTGCTCCACACTGATGACTGTTCACATTACCTTTCTACCACAAATCTCAATTAATATATTGATTTGATTTTAAGAAAGAATTTAACCGATTTATTAGTCAACAATGTAACACTCTTGATATACATTGATCGACTCATTGGTTGAATTTATTCATAATAAATATAATTAATGATATACCATTAATCTCACATAATTATGCTTTGATAAAAAACATTGATGATGTCAGTAAGTTTTATAATCGTTTTAAATTTTAAACGATTATTGAGGACAAGATAGTCTGACCATCAAGATTGTGGCTTCGTTATTGGTCTCAATACATATGAATAATCCACTACTGTAAACTCTGTGGTGATCCAAAAAAATGGGTTCAGAAATGAAGATACGCTATTGTTTCAAGGTATTTTGTTTCAAATCTCCAAACCAGTATATATTGTGTTGAACAAATTTATAACTGAATTCCTTGATATAATGAAAATTACCTCTCTAATATATCAATCTACTTCACCTAACATGTTACAATTAATACAAGTCATTGAAAACCCAAGTGATAAATTATATATTCATTAAAAAATCATATCTGATCTTAACAAATTAGATAATCAACTTGAGTTAAATACAAGACCCGTTATACAAAAGAGACAATCTGCTGTCTTGAGTGGGTTAATCGTTAATGAATACATTCTAAGGTTATAGTTCTTTGAGATTTAGTGTTTTTCTTTCTTCACTGCATGTGTATTTATCTATTTTAAGATTGATAAAGAAAATGAAGATTTAATAAATGTTCAAGTTAACCCATTGCAAGCGATAGGTTAATTTAGCACTACCTATAAGTATAAATCTTTATATCTAGATGCAACATTTATTATTTAATTTTGTTTATCTGCCGTCCAGAGTATTTTATTAAATACTATATAAAGAGAAAATTGGGACACCGCATTACTCAAGAGCCTTGCTCGAATCGAGTGTTATTCAATTCAAAAATAAAAACATCTAGTAACATCGCTTCTATACTTATCTCAAATAATAGCATTTATTATAATTTTATAAAATTATAATTAAATAACATATATATTTAAATCATACATCTAAATGCTACTGATACTGGTGATAGATTGATTAATTAAGCAAGCCCTATCAGAGTCGCAGGGCTCTTTTTATAATTTTTTAAAATGTAAATCTGTTATTTGAGTCATACATAGATTTATCCATTATTTTTTATAGATGTGCAAATAACTATGGCCTGTAATGGGTTAATTCATAAGATGTGTATAAAATTAGTACAAAAATTTACAAGTAAGAATTATGCATAGTAGTTCTGCTAATTTATGCGTATGCCAATACTTTGATATATGTAAATAGATGACACATGATCGTAAATATCTCTAAAGGTTTATAGATTTTTTTTTAAAGATATGTCCTTCATTATCAAATCGTATTTTAAAAATAATTGTATAACAAGACTACAACTCAAGTAATGAACTATTGCTCAATACAAACTGCAACTCAAGCGGATTCATAATTTATATGGAAGAAACATGTCATATTCTATTAATACCTAATAACAAGACATAAAATGAGTGTTGATGTTTAGATATATTATGACACTGAATCATACATTCATTCAAAGACTCCTTACCTTACAAACTAAGTCCAATTACAATGTTTTTGATAAATTATTGACTAGTTCCAAAATTTCCTTCCGTTTCTTTTTAATAATGGACTCTTCAAGAGGTTGAAGTCCATCAGGAGAACCATAAATGATGAAATGATGTAGGGAATGTTCTGCATGGCACAAAACATGAATTCCACAATCATAGCCATTAGTTTGTCTAGGCACAGGAACATTCACAAAAGAAAACTTTGTTACGGTCGATGAATTAGAAGAAAAGTTACTGTTAATAAAGAATAAAACGAATTCATTAACAAATTTATAATCATGGTTTGTGTAAGGAACAAAAATGTCATCCCCCCTCCCACACAAGAAGTGTATTATGTTAAAAAAAGAATCCACTTCTAATTATTGTGGAGTGGTATAAAATTAGGGAAAAAGGGAATCCCCCAGACTAGTATTGCATTATATATCTATCGTACTTAATATTTTCCATTTTTTTTCCTCTTTAAGAATTGATGGACTTGATGTGCAGTGATGCGCGCATCTTCCTCATTGCCTTTGCCAAGGGAATCCAAGTGAAAATAGGTAGAGCTTTGGCGGGAATAGATGAGAAATGACCAATGGCTTCCCCCTGGAGACGATGGATCTTGAGCATTGTTGATTGCTAGAGCAATCACCTCTTTGTTCAATAGGTCCCTCGGCTCAAGGAAAAGAGCGATTTCCTCCGAGCCTCCCATTTTGAGAAATTGAGAGACTTCTGGAGAAATGAAACATATTTTTTCAGACCCATAATTATGATTTTGGTGAAGATACTCGAAGTAAAAGCCAATGATTTGATCATTGAGCCATTTCTGAGGCTTTAGAAGTTGCACATCCGAGTGACGTAGAAGAGCGTCTCCGTAAGAGATCACAACGGGATCACCCATCTAATGGAAAATTCAAATTAATTTAGTATCCAGGTATTAGGTATCATAAGGATACTTACATCGGCTCCTATTGGCTATTTCTCCTCCTCCTTCCTTCTTCAATCTTTACACGAAATAAATTAACAAAAAAAAACAACAAAATGATGAAATAAACATCGTGACTTCAACAGAAGTACCAACTGATTTTGTTTAATGGCCAATATGGCCATTTATATAATGGATCGACAGATTTTTTTACACTATAAATAAATAATAAAGAGGGATGAAGCACACTCTAATATTGCTGTGAGTATAGGGAAAAATAAATTATTTTATGCTTTGAATTTTCCTTTTTTCAATATCCCACCAAAGAGAAGAGGATATAATTCACAGGATATAATATACACTTATGATTTATTAGTTATTATTATAATAATTAATAGTATAATAATAAATGTATAATTTAAGATAAAATCGTTAATTATTACCAGATGTGAGAACTTAGACTTGCGACTTGATTTGAGTCCATCTTTTGAAAATGATATCACAATCAAAGACTCGAGACATGACATGCCCTCCATGTTCATGTTCAATGTTGTGTCGTAAGGTGCCATCATGGAACTGATACTCTGAAATTTTTTAAGGCTATGGATTAAACATATATGTAGGAAGGATAAGACATGTACTAGAATTCAAGGGTAGGCTCATTACATTTTTGGAATGAAGACTTAGAAGACGACATATCAGATAAAAAATCCTGCCGTTCTATCAAAAAAAAAAAATATATATATATATGATTCCATCAATCTTTGTACACAAAACATACTCCTTAATCTTGAAATGGGAGAAATCCGATTGGGTATCTTCTGAAGCAACACACAGTAAATAATTGGAATGATTAAATGAGCAAATAGACGAGTTTCACTCAGCCAATCAACTCAGATATCCGATTAAGGTTTTTTTTTAGAGCAAGAGCTTACTTTTTATCCGTATCAAAATCATAAGAAGCTTCCTGTGTCAAAGTTTGTATATATTGTGAATTCAAATAAAGTTAAGATTTTTGATGCAGCTAATTTGAAAGTTATTCTTGGGGAGGAAGACTATAATGTGGAACCAAAAGAGATAATTACGAAAATTGAGGAATTGATTTTTTCTAATGTCTCGTATACCAAAAAATTTGAACTTGCGAATTTTGCTCCCTTCACCATATAATACGGATAAAGGAAGACCATGGACCTTGTTTATAAGTGCGCAGTCCGTAGTGAAATTATATGATGATTTTTCAATTGATTGAATTAATAGGTTATAACTTCATTATTAAAAGCTATGATCCTTCTGACACTGTGCAAGAAGGTAGGAAACACAAGAGAAAAAGTAATCTGGGAGCAAATATAGTAGTGAATAAATTATCACATGTATCCTGAATTCATTGTAAGTGTCGAAGTGTAAAAATTATCGCATTTAATTATATAATTTTATCTATAATATTGAAGCAAGTAAATGTGGATTTCATTTCTGTATTTAGGGTGAAATATTATTTTTAGTACAGTGAATATTTCTTCTGTGAGGGCATTTATAACAAATCATATGAATATATTATTAGTTTTTATTGTTTTATATAATGTTAATAAACAAATTTTCTACATGAAGGAGATTGTTTTATTGAATTCCTATACTTGTTCTAAGAACATAATCTCCATTTATATCAAGTTACTTCACTATGTTCTTTCGTTTCTCTCCAAACCATGGCAAGTATCAAAGATTAGTTTATTGAAGGTTTCCGTAGCAAAACGAGGTTGTGTGATTTCAATCTCCGTGTTTCAACCATAGAGATATACAGTATAGAGTGCCTTCTTTAGAAAAGGATCAAAACATTCAGTTATTATGTCAACATAAGCCTTTCTGTGGCGAATAATATTCCTAATAAATTAATAATTAGTTATAAAATAACCTTCTAATTTTTACACAAGGAGTTTGGTATTAGGTCAATGTATTTCTATTAACCTTGGTATTAGATAAGTTTATCGTAGTGGATATAATTGGAACTTGATGCATTCTTATTATTTTATTCGTAGAGTTCAATGCCTGCTTGCATTGCATTAAATCGTACTTCAAGAACTGAGTTGTTTTCTAGATCCCTAGAGCACGATCATTCAAGTGAATCGTTGAAAAAATGTGAACTCAACCACAATAAAATGAAAATAAGCTTTTTTCCGGAGGTATTTTCATAACTTTATAAAACAATCATATGTTTTGGCATCCTTTTTAGTTAATTTAATATTCCATATATATTATAAGTAACCATCTACTTTCAGATTTCCTAAAAATCCAGCGTTTCTAAAGCAAAGCAGAGTAAACTGCCGTCGCCAAGATTGGAAACCAACCAAATGGTCTAGAATATGTTCTAAGCACTTCAAGGACTCTGACATCATCAAGCACAAAGTTAAGTGCACGCTTGGTGATGGAGCAGTACCCTCAATTATCGACTTCCCAATGTACTTAAAAAAAAGTAGAGTCCGATCGACGAACCTTAAAGCGAAGAGCCTATGAAGAAGACAGTACTATAAAAAGGAATTCTGATGCCATGATTGAAAAAAGGCCAATTGTAAATATTGTCATTGATCATACATATGCTCTACCTAGTGCTATGGTATCCTTGGGGGGGAGGTGACAAAAAGAGACATTATGATTCTTTCCGAAAAAAATGAACTTCTTTCAACACATTTAAAGGCTTAACAATTAAAAATAAAATTATTTGTCAATGCAAACGAAGCCTTCAGAAGCGGATAACCAATGCTAAAGATTCATGTCGCCATTTAACAAAAAAAAAAAAAAAATCAAAATCTGGTTTCAGGATTAAGTGTCTACTATAACATCTTAGTTTCCAAAAGAGCTCTTTCATCGTATGATCCATAATAAAAAATGGAAATTATAACAAGAAAATAATACTCAAAGGAATTAAAAGCAATTTGCATTGACTGTACAGTTATGATTATGTCCGAAGGACTTTCAGCATGGCATTGCCTCATCCTTCTATCATTAGAACCTGTTATGGATCGATTGATGGTTCTCCTGGATTTACTCTAGAGTTATTTGAAGCATTAAGAATACGAGCTCAGTAACAAGAAAGCGCCAATGGCGAAAAAATCTATTGCAACCTCACTCTAGATGAAATGAGTATAAAGAAAATGATTGATTTTGATGGCAGTAATGGGTCCGTGGATATTGGCACAGGAGTGCCCTGCCTCAGAGGTTCTTGTACTGATGGTTGCTATCAAAAACTTTTATGATCCATGGATTATCTGAGCAAAATTTGGCAAAAGACAAATTTGGTTCGTACGGCTTTGAGTAATGTGTATGATACGGGTATAATCTTTCCTAGTATTACATGTGATGGACCCTCTTACAACGCCCTTGTAGCTGTTCTCTGTCCAAATAATATGGAAACTACGTTTCCTCATCCTTCCAATCCTGAAATCAAGATAGCAGTTATATTTGATATTTGCCATATGATGAAGCTCGCGCGGAAAACATTTGCATCCTTTGGTGTTAAGAAAAATCAGAAAGGAGAGGATATTCGTTGGAGATTTATCAATGAACTATACTTATTTCAGAAACATGAAGGTTTGAATGCTGAAACGAAGTTGCAAAAAAACTGACATTGAATGGAGAAGAATGAAAATGAAAGTAAATTTGGCATGTCAAACACTTCCAAGAAGTGTAGCAGATGCTTTGGATATGCTCTCAAAGGATTTTCAAGACAAAGCATTTTCGAACTGTACGGCTACAGTTGAGTTCATTAGAATATTTGAAGCCTTATTTGACATTTTTAACTCTCGGAATATATTAGGAAGCTCATCTAAGGCCCCATTTATATGATTTTTGGCGCGCTCTCGTGGAATCAAGCTACGACTATATCAAAGAATTTAAAAACTGCAGTGGTCAAAAAGTTGTTGATACAATGCAAAACCACAGGATATGTTGGATTCTTGATTACAATTCATAGTTTTATGCACTTATATAATTCTCTTATAAAAACAAATTATCTAAAATATATTCTAACATTAAATTTCAGTCAAGATCACTTGGAACTTTTCTTCTGTGCAATTTGCTCTGCCAACAGGCATAATAATAATCCTTCGGTGTGACAATTTTCCCCCGCTTATAAAATATTGATTATTCAACATGATATTAAAGCAGGAACGAGAGAAAATTGCTTAAGTCAAGGTAACACCACCTTTCTATCTTCCCAGGGAAACAAAGGAAGATGCCAGATGAATATGGATAGCAACCATATAGAATTTATTCGTAAACATGACTTAATTGATAAAGGTCCCTTGCAGATCGACCATGACTACAGCAAAGTACCTTATCCTAATTCTGGCATAGCAATTTAGGACTATAAATGAGTGGTCATCAATTACATTGCTGGATTTGTACTGAAAAAATTGGAAAAAACAATCTTCTGTGACAAATACATTGAATCTTTGTTGTGCCTTGACAACGAATTCAAGGTCGATTATGCCTTGATAAAACAAAAAGATTAGGGAGGATCGCATCAAACAGCACTAACCTATCCTTCTAAGTATGTAATTGAAGTTTGTTTAGAAACTGAAAAGATGTTTGAAAGACTTTTAAATTCTACAAAACAATCTTTGCCGAGAGATTGCAGCCTGACTCCTAAAATTAGCATTGCAGTTTTGAAAAATATTGGTTTTTGTAAAAATTAGGTCTTTCAATGCCTTAGTGATATATATATTAAGATCAATATATTAAGAACAAGTTTATATTATGAAATGCTCTGTGAAAAATATAAGCTAATAATGAGATCTTAATTTGTTATTTATCTTGAATATAATAAATATAGAGCTCAATGTAAATTATCTTGCTAATGGAACCGAAGATGATGCCTTGAATCAGACAATTTTGCCTAATGATTTTGATTATGATCTCTAGAGCAGGGGTTCTTAACCTTTTTTCTTCATATCCCCCCTTTTAATGAGCCAACGCTTCATTTCCCACCAAGGCATCGGTCTTTCAGAAATTCAATTTTAGCTCATGTAGTGTTTACTACATGAATACACGCTTTGTTTTTTTGTGCCATTTAACGACCCTTAATTTTTGTTTGTGTATATTATATTTTTTACTAACAGTTATCACAGGTAAATAAAATACTTATGAAAAGATTTGCTTCTTTTTTCTCAATTTATTTGGCCCATAAAAACATACACAAATGCAACACTAGACGCATACAGTCTAATGAGACTTTAAAAAAATAATAATGACTGAAAATAAAAAGGAAATTTGAAAAAAATTAAGCTCACGGCAAAATGTGGATCACAAAAAAATGATACGACGGAATATTTTAAATTTTTTTGACGGAAATTCGACTTCTCTTAAGTGTTTAAAATTTGAGAATTTGTGAGGTTTTGATTGAATAGTGAGCGGCCAATGGCTATTACTAATTAAAGTTACAAATAGCTATTCTCGGTCCTAGTACTGATTTACTAATCTGTCTTTTCCCACCTTTCACTTTTTTTTATGGGTATAATTTTTTTACTATTCAATGTTCCTTAGGACTGATTAGTCGATCCATCTGTCCTATGGGCTTACCTATCTTTTTATTTTCTTCACTTTTAGCTAGGATTGAAGAATATTAAAACGAACACAATAATGAATGATAATTTGAACATTTTATAATAAGTTCTAGCCATTAGCTTCCTGCTTCAAACTTCTGGTATCTCATCTCTTTAAAAGAAGTTATGATTAAACTTCCCCAACTGAAATGAGGAAGTTAGTAATTTCAGCTGTTTTAGTTACCATAAAAACCGATAAGGTACTGACACATTTTATTATGAACAAACTAATAAGACTCCAGTCTTTTTAGACCAATCCAACACAACTAGAGTTGAAACCTTTGTTAATACCAGCGGCATGTTATATGATTTTTGGGAGAAAATGAATTACTGCCATAAAGACCTTTTACATTTAAAATAGCATTTGTACACGGAAAATATTCTAATTATATTTAAATTAATATATATTTATTTTATGATATATTTTTAAAACAATTTATACCGAATATGGGTGAGAATTCTTCATTCAGAGGGAGATACTAACACCACGACGACCTATTAAATAATGAAAAAAAAAAAAAAAAGAGAGAGTCCATGCAACAACCGTTTTCCCTTTTCTAATTTTTAAAGGTAGTTTTTTTATTACTAACTCCAAGGTTAATAGAAATACAAGGTTATACCATAACGCGTGTACGAGTTGCTTGTTTGTTCAAAATCTGTTTTTCTTCCCCAGCAGTCGGTACTATATATCAAATTGAAAATTATAACAATAGTGACGTCATAGACTATGAGTGGTTGTGTATTTTGTCATAAATCTGCCTATCTTGTCCATCAGTCGGTACAACACATCGGATTGAAAATTCTAGCAAGCCCGATTACATGATGATCTAACCATGTACTTCTATTAACCTTCATTAACTCTAGTTATACCACTTTTTGAGTTCATAATACGTAGAGTCAGCTGCATTAAATCACACAAGAGTCAACTAATGAAAACAGCTGAAAGTAAAGAATATTTTTTTATTTCAAACTAGCAGTAGTACCTGTCATATATAATTCGTGTGTTATCATGCATTGTCATTGATACTTATTTTTATAAAACTATATATTCAATGTGTAGAGTAATTAATAATTATTCTCTAATTAATAATTAGCAGTTGACAACAAGAAAAATAGAGAAGGTAATATGTTTTTTTCAAATTTTTATTTTCTATTTTGACAGTCGAGGTTGAGAGTGAATAAAAATGCTAGTCGTGTACGTATATTCATTTAGCTCCTTATTATTTAAAAAATTGCACTCCTAGGTTAGTGTCTAGAGCGTTCCCCGCGCAAATACAGCAGATTAATTAAATAATTATCACTTATTTTATTTCTTGTGAAGTCACTGGGCCAGGGTGTACTTTTGAATATAAGAAGAGTTTTTGGATGCTAAGGGAAGCGGAGGCTGAAGAATTTAACCCACCTTGGAGCCTAGGATCTTATCTATACAGCACTCAGGCCTGGGTGAATTCTGGCATATTAGAAGGGGTCCTTGATGGTTAGCAACGCGGCGTCGATAGAGTTTAAACTGCTTTGAGTCCCAGTATTTAAACTGTACAACATGAGGGCCGGGGTTTTTTTTTATGTTAAAAGGGTTGTTTGATGCTTAGAGAATCTGCGATGATTAAATTTGACCTACCTTGGGACCCAGACGTTCACCTGCACAACCTATGGTTCGAGGTGTTTTATATAAGATTATGTTAAAAGGGTGATTTAAAGCAGCGGACTCTACGTTTTATGAACTCCAAACAGCTATTTCATAGGATTTGAATTTTTATATTAATTTATATGAATCAATGTCCTTTGTGTAGAATTTGTATCATTTCATACTCTGTCATTGATACTTATTTTGATAAAGTTATATATTCAATTTATGTAATAATCAATAACTAATCTCTAACTAATAATTACCAGTTAGCAACAAGAAAAATACAGAAGACAAGAAGATGCCTTACTTTTTTCAAATTTTTATTTTCTCTTTTGACAATCTAGGTTGAAAGGTGATACAATAGCTAGTTGTATCTTAGGACTGATGAATAGTGAAAAAGACCTGACGGATTAAAAAAAAACCCGTAAGGTTCATATATATATATGCAGAAATAAGACTGATAAGGAATGCAGTCCTATGGCCGATTCAATATTAACGTGATTGATGGATGTGGAAACTCACTTTAGCGTTTACAGGCGAAATATTCGATTAATTATTATTTTCAATAAATGAATAATATTAAGGCTTTATTATTATAATTATATGTGTACAAATGAATAAATTTAATAAAATATATAATCACAATATCAAGAAGGTAAAGAAATCAGAGTTCATTTTTATCATTCAAAATATCATCTATATCTCCTGTATCCCCTCTTTTGCTCTGTTGGTAACGCCTTGTCCATATTCCCCTATCAGCTAAGTATTTATCCATTGCTTCTAATATATTTTTCGAATTACTTCTTCCGGGTACAACATAGGTTAGAAGTCGAGTAGTCATTTCCTCCCTCTCAATTTCATCGTTTATGAAGGTTTCCAAACACCAATCTATAGTATCTCTGAACGCCTCGTCAATGTCTGTAGGCTCAAAATTTAAAATAGTTTTAGCTTTCTGTATGGACATACTTCCTCCATAAACAGTTGGAAACAAATGGAAAGATCTATCTGACTCCTTCCTATCAAATTCTAAATTAGCAGAAGATACATTCAGTGTTTCTGCAGTTTTTGTTATGATACTTTCGAGAGTAAAAGTTCCTTCAAGTGCAACATTATAGGCTTCATTCCATACAGATGGTCCTTTATCAATAACAGATAGGACGACTCGTCCCACGTCCTTGACGTATGTTACAGATTCATCCACTCCTTTCACTTCTGGAGGAATAAATATAGGTTCCTGAATTGATGAATAAAATTTAATCCACAATATATAAAGCCAAAGTCTTCTGGTTGTATCCCTCGGACCAATAACATCAGCTAATCGAAGTGATACCCAATTTACTGAGTTTTGTTCCTTCAAAACTTCCTCTCCAGCTAATTTAGAATGACCATACATATCTGAGTCTACAAATATTCAAAATGAGAATAGTTGTCAAAATAATTAAATTTTTTAAGGCTATTTCCTCAATTACTGTTAACTATAATAAACTATGATTATGTATTCAAGTACAAATATAATGCTTCTAAAAAATTCCTACATTTAGTCTAAACAAAATTGTCTGTATATTAAGAATCCTTAATCATTTCTAAAGACTTGATTAAGCGTATCTCAAATGCCAATAATTTTCTTTTATCATAAAGTTTAAGCATTATATTTTAGATTACGGTATTATGATCGTTTATCATAATTAACGGTAATTAAGTAAATACTCTATTTTTACTTTTGAGTTGATCTCTTATTTTAAAATCATCTGGTCGTACTGCATCTGTTTCAACACTTGGTCTTCTACTTGTCTTGGGTTTCGAAACTTCATAGACACTATCCGTACTTATGTAAATATACACTCCATCTTCCTTTAATTTGAGTAATCCAAGAACATCTCGGATCCATTTTGGCTCATAAGCACTAAAATCCAAAACAATATCGAATTCAGTCTTGTTCATGATTTTGAATAAGTCAGGACAGAGTTTGAGTGAATTAATATCACACGGATCCTCGTTCTCAGGACATGGAGGGTCCTTTGCACGATCACATGATAGGTATGTTACCTATTTAAAACCATTATATATATTTTAATAAATAACTATGACATTAATTCTATTACTAATTCTAATGTACATACTTTGGGTGCAACACGCTCACCATTATCAAAATACCATTCACCACTTCGAAACACAGTATAGATGTCATCATATTCTTTGGTGCTAATAAGTTGATACAATACTTCTGATCCAATATTACCGTTACCACCAAATGATAAAATAGACTTTTTACTCTTTGCAAGGGGAGAAAATGTTATAGATATTATCAAAAATAACCGAATCATTCTATTCGTGTTGAGATTTAAATGAGAATAAATCTATTTCATCACCGTTTTCACTTTATATATTATTTTCAATGGCTAGGACGATGTCATGATCCATTAAAAATAAAACAAATAAAATCATAGAGAGTAGAGAAAAGTAAAACGCGTTTGCCATCACGTTACATGCTAAATTTCTTAGTTTTAGCGCTGAAACAAATTATTACAATTAATTATTACGAATGCAGTTAGAAAATTTAATTCAGACATTCTACAAACATTTCTACTTCATACATCCCTTATATAATCATTATAATATATTGCTACACCTTCATGTAATTATCAAGTTAAGGAAATTGCAAATAATAACTTTAAACCGTTAACATTAATATAAGAATGTTAAAAAAACCATGATATCTTTTATTTGTAAATAAAAAATGTAATAATTTCTTAACTATAGACTATATAATATTAATAATATACTACAGTCACCATACCAAACAAATGTAAGCGCTTCCTGTTGGTTTTTTCGTGAGTTTATTATTTTTTCCCCTTAACTTTAGAAACACACAGTTACAGTGTCGGTATATATATATATATATAAATGTCTTATCTGACATTAAATACATATTTGCAAAACTAGTGGCTATTGGCAATTGCATTTCAATTTGTATTTTCAGATTGAAGGAACTAATCAAAGTCAAGTACTAACTACATCAAATACAATGTTAAATCCAGCTCAATCAGGAAAGTTCATTGCCGACAATTCAGCTCATATCAAGATTTTAAAAGAAGGAGTAGATAAGGCTGTTGATGTCATAATCAAAAGAATCGAGTCTGGGGATATTTCCACGGATAAAATATTTACAAAAACAGAGATTCATCCTCAATCTGCGGATGTTAATGGTGTAAATTGGATATTTTTTGCGGATTTATTCAACTTTTCCTTCTGGAAAAAGGACTCAGAGCCTCAATATACTGTCACTTACAAGGTTTGTATCAGTATATTATATTGACGTAGTATCTTATTAATTATTGGGCATCTTGATCATAGTGTAAAAAGTATACGGGGTATCTTGCTCTATGTGCAGCAATTAATCGAACTCTTGATAAAGGAATTCAGTTAACAAATCCAGAATTCTTTGGATCTGTCTCGCTAAATGAATTAAGCTCATTTTTGGGTGGAGATGATGGTGTACCCTGTCCCATGATACAAGAGAGGCATTCTTTGTTAAAAAGTATAAACTTATTATTAAGATGTATTCATATTCATTTATATTTTAAGGTGCTTCGGATAAACTTTTATCTAAATATAACGGATCCTTTATGAACTGTATTACTCGATGCAACAAAAGTGTGATATCTCTTTTGGAATTGATTGTGCGTGACTTTCCAGCATTTGATGACAAGGCTTTATTTCATGGAAAGAAAGTGAGACTTATGAAAAGAGCTCAAATTCTTATATCAGATATCTGGTCCCTTTTTGAAGGAAAGGGAATTGGCGAATTTTCTGATATTGATCAAATTACTATGTTTCCTGACTATAGAGTTCCACAGAGTTTACAATATCTTGGTGTATTTGAATATTCAAAAGAACTCATGCATGTTTTGAAGTTAGATGAATTGCTTCCTAATGGAAGCGAAATGGAGGTTGAAATTCGTGGTTGCTCCATAGATGCAGTTGAACAAATAAAGAATGCCTTACGACTATCTCCTCGTTACGATGAATCAAAACATGGCTTTGTTAACTCAGCTCTAATAGACTATTTTTTATGGGGTTTGAGAAGGGAGCTTGCTGAAGAAATGAAAGTATATCCCTATCATAAAACAAGGTCTATTTACTATTAGTAATTAACAAAAAAATCAATATATGCGTAATAAGAAATTGCAATGAAATACATTCATTTTGTGCTCAGTAGAGAGTAGGTAGCAGTATTAAGTATTAAATGATATATATAATTTGTTCGGTGAATCAGAAAATAGAAGAGGTTGAGAGAGAAAGCAAGTCGATACAAAAAAATAAATAGCGAGGGAGAATGACGGCCTGCGGGAAAGAGAAAGTGACGTAGCTAGCAGTTATTATTATTATTTTGATGGAGTTTTGGATTTTGTTGCCGAGTGACGTCAGAGTGGAGTTTATTCCTTCTGACTTCTGGACTTCCCTGGAGAGGCTATGATTATGAAATAAATGCTCGAAATTATAATTTATTTTTTCATCCTCTTGAGGACCCATCCTGGGGCTCTGGGTGGAGCTTGTGAGCCCATTAAGATAGAGGCGTGCCAACTCTGGGGTTATAATGAGACTTCAATGCCTAATTTAGCGAATCATGTGAAGCAAGCGGATGCCAAAGTCGAATTTGATACGTTTGCTCCATTGATGGATTCCGGCTGTTCCAATGAGCTTCCATTTTTCCTTTGTGCGATCTACACTCCAATGTGTGCTCCATTGTTTCCCTCGGCGGTGGTTGTTGGACCTTGCCGGCCTCTGTGTGAGAAAGTGAGAGCGAATTGTGAGCCTCTCCTCAACAAGATGGGTTTTTCCTGGCCTCAGCATTTCGAATGTAGCCTCTTTCATCCAGAAAACAAAGAGCATGAGATGTGTATGAAAGGCCCTGGAGAAAGTGCGACGCTTCCTCGTTTATCTATTTCCACACTTCACACTTTCAGAACCAATCATCTCTTTCGTGAACGGGTCAAGCAACATCTCTCTTCGGACTCTGAGCTTAATCATAAATACAAAGACTATGTTAAACTTTTAGAAACGGATCTTAATATGCGGAACCCTGCAACAACGACCCATTCTGAGTGTAGACACTTGAAACGCTCAACTCAATATCGTAGAGTTGAAAGATTAGGGACGTGTATACCCCTTTGTGATCAAGATATATTCTTCGATGGGTATCAAAAGAATTTTGCCGTAATTTGGATGACTGTTTGGAGTTCATTGTGTTTGGGGTCTACTCTCTTTACTCTAGTGACTTATTGTCTTGATCCAGAACAATTTAAATTCCCTGAAAAGTCAGTCATCTTTATCACATTTTGTTACAGTTTGCATGCATTGGGCTATGTATTTCGTCTTCTTGGAGGAAGAGACGCCATTGCCTGTCAATCCAGTGACGAAGATCCTAATATATCACTATTAACTCAAGAGGGTCTTCGAAATGAATACTGTGTTGTAAATGCATTGCTTTTATTCTACCCCTTTCATGCAGCTTCTACTTGGTGGACCATTGGCACTTTTACGTGGTTATTGTCTCGCTTTGATCTCCTCGTTGAAAATTATGCACCGATTTATCATCTCTATGCTTGGGGCTTACCAGCCCTACTCTCTGTTGCATCATTGGTATGGAAAAAAATAGATGCCTCGGAACTCACAGGGATGTGTTCTATTGGGAACCAAAATGAAGATAATCTTCTGTTTTTTATCATTATACCCGAAGCCCTTCAATTTGGTCTCAATATTATATTTTTCTTACTAGGACTCATAGTTTCTTCTAAGAACAAAAAAATATATTCTAAAATAGGTGTGTTTTGGATTTTATATACTCTCCCAAAGGCTTGTGTTATTGGGTGCATCTCCTATGAGTATTTGAATCGTGGAGCCTGGTTGGATGTCACTAAAATCAATAGGCCCAATGTGGAAATTTTTATGCTTCATATATGCATGTCTTTAGTCATAGGAATCACAACATGCTATTGGATATGGTCTGAACAAACTTTCAATAACTGGAAAAACATTGGCAGGTCTTGCTTGGGGTTTTGGAAAAGAGATAAACAGCCTCCAACTCCAACGTTTCCGACTGTTCGATACAGACCTCAACCGGTAGTATGTTCGAGATTAAATACGCAAGTATTCTTAATATTGTATTTATTTTCCTATTAGGGCGATGGTTGTAGTGCTGTAGCAACCACCACCAAATTACCAGTATATCCAACTTGCAGTATTGGTGGTTCCATTCAAATTGGACATCAGCCTTCCATAAGATCAAGTCCTGTTGTTTTATAGCAATCGAGTCTTCGTTATATTTTATTTTGATGAAAAGTTTTTATTCTTATTTATTAGATATTTTATTTTTGTGCCAACTTTAAGTTAATTTGTGCAATACTTAATTATTCTTATGGTCCATGAGCTTATTTCATCGTATGTTCTTAGTACTACGATACCATTTTTTAAAATATTTATGCGTATACCTATATATTTTTTAAAGAATTTTATACTTGAATTATAATTTTATTCTTTAGCATTTATTAATTGTGCATTAATTATTTTACTACATTTATAAATGAAGATCTCCACAAAGTTTGGAGCTGAGCTCTTGTAATTCTTCATCGGTACTTAATTCCTGGTGGACTTGCATGAAATAGGGAAGTCGCTTTTTATCTTCTTTTACATGCCGATGAAGGTTCCAGTTTGGGATGGAACAAACTCTTACTCGAGATAAATTATCAAACATGGCTTTTATGCCTTCTTCCTTCTCTAATTTTTTTATCTACTCAAAATATAAACGGATTATGGCATACATAACTAATTAATATGTATAAACCAAGAAATGACAACCTACGGCTTAAGGGCTAATTGTAGTTATTTAGCTAGAGTGACTCATAGTGTATGAGTCATGGTCAATAAATATATGTATATATTGATTTTTTTAAGAGGACACTCGGCCCGATCAGTGTCTGTTTCAGAGGGAAGGAGTGGGGTATTTACTACCCTGGAAATTGTCATGAATAATTATTTTTTTAGTTATATTTACCACATTATTTGTCCCATATAAAATCAGACATTCTATGAATTTATAAAAATGTCCAAAGGAAAGATGCAAGTAAAAAAGACGTCAGGGACTATGACTTTTCTTGGGCTTTTCAACAGAAGGTTTTTTAAAGTCCTATTTTTAAATGAACTTTTTCTTAAGAAGAAAATTAAAAAACATTAATTTCGAATACATTCAAAACATACTTCTATTTTTGTCAAAAAACGACTAGTTCTTATGATATTTTAGGTTGCCAACTCTTAGTTTAACGAGAAAATAATACCTCATCCATTGAAATCTTGTCTTCTTGATCCTTAAAATCATTGTTCAGAGATCCTGTTTTACTGGAACTGTCTACAGTTAACTTAGAACCTGATGCGCGACTACTAACCCTGTGTCTTAATACAGATGGAAATAATTTTGTAGCTTCTGTATCACTCTCTAAGTTTGTACTTTCTTTCTCTTTTGTAGCTTTTTGCTTCAGCTTAACATCAATCTAATTGAATAATGAAAGTAATTACTACTATAAAAAAAATGGTTGGAACCTACCTTGGCCAAAATAGACAACATATTAGCAGTGTGGGAAAAATCTGGTTTTTCTCCCGGTGGAGGAGTTTCAATGACCAAATTATTTGGTCCACGGTTTATATTTGATATTGCAGAAATAGATTTTCCTATATATCGAAAAGATGTTGGCAAACCGGGATGTCGATTTGTCTTTGGAGCCTCTTCATCAGACTCGTCTGTGTCTTGTGATTTAAGTGTACCCGACCGTGCTAATCTTCTTGATTGTAGCTTGCCAACAAAGCGTGAAGAAGTTGGCATTCCTTTTAAAATAAGATCAGACATTGATACTTTTCCTCCTCCAATAGAAGAAATAGATTTTTCAGTGTTTATGTTGGTTTGCGTTGATGAATTTATCAAACATTCTAAGGAAATAATTAAGGATCTATAGTTATGTCAAGAGTTGTCTATAGCGATCATTACCAATATTTTTCAATGTAGCGTTATCTCCTAAATCCGACTTGGTGTTCGCAGAATGAACCAAATTCAAATATTCTATTAAATTCTTATTCGATGTTTCATCATCCAACGATTTATTTGCCTTCCCAGATTCATTTAATTGAAGTCCTAAGGAAACCATGATTTTAGTTAAAAGTTCTTCGGGGTCACTTATATGTGATGGAGTTGATGTTCCAGAAGTAAAGGGCGATTGTTTATTCGTCAAAGGTCTTCTTCTAAATTTTGAACCTGGAGACACAGGTATCTTTTTCCTTCCTACTCCTTGATCAAAACTGTTCGGACCTACCTTTTTCCAAATACCTCTACGATTAGAGCTTGTTCGACTTTAATTAATGTAGTTAACTTCAATATTAGTCTTCTTAAAAATCTTACTTTCATGTACATACCTTACACTTCTAGAAATTGAGGTAGATTCCTGTCCAGATTTTTTATCTTGAATTCGCTTGGATAATCTCCCAACAAACCGAGTAGAGGTTGGAACACCATTAGCAACATCGTAAATATTTTTAGTTAAAATATTATCCATTTTAGTTGGGATTTCTACTAATGTTTCATCTATATCCTCTTTAATCATTTCTGATGAAATATAAGATTTCCTTGATATATCATCCACAGACCTATGAAGGGATGCATGCATTTTACCTATAAATCTTGTCGAAGTTGGAGGCTGATATTTACATTTTAATGTGGAGACAAAATACTAAATTTAAAAACTTACTGGAAGAAACGATGTAAGTATATTCAATTTTTTGCTAGGTTCTTCTTCATCAATAGGCTCTTTACTATCTTCTTTAATTGAAATATTACTCAATAATGACCTCAATGAAGGCCTTGTAACAACTACTTCAGGCATGACTTTACTCGATTGGGATTTATGAGTGTCTTCAATTTCTGATAAATGCTCTTCCGTCAGAGTTGGAGAATCATTTTTGGGAGGCTCAAGTTCTATTATACTAGTTGATTTTAAACTTGATCGTCGACTACCTTCAAGACTCTCATCTGCTCCACCAAAATAAAATGAATTTGATCTACATATTGTTGGACTGGCTGCAGATTCTAGTCTCACAGCGGTCTCTAATGATTCATCAAACTCTTCTAATTCATTATCTATTATATATAGGAAATATTTCTTTTAGAATTAATATTATTTTTAACACCTGATTATAATAACCATGGATATATCTAATTTTATCTGCCGCAGACTTCTCAGCAACTTTTAAATCTCTCTTCTTCTGATCTTCTTTCTTTAATTTTTCGATTTTTCTTCGGATTTCTGGATCCAATTGCAAAACTCTAAAGTTATAGTATTCTTCTCTGGCTCTCCGGCTCACATTCAGAATTCGTAAAAAATTTCGTTTTCTTGAGTCAAATGCTCTCATAGAACGTAAACAAGTTCTATCAATAAATTTAAGATGATTGTCAAGAACACGCATATACCCTGGATTAATTCTTAATAGTGTTTTGGGAACTTGACTCTTGATGGAGTCATCATCGAAGAACATAATGAAAACACGAATAAACTAGACAATTTACATTACTATTATTTTACGAAATTGAAGTATTTTTGTTTCTTTTTTTTTACTTCGTGGTTACCATAAAAAAACAAGGAAAGCATTTTGTAAAGGTAAATGATTAACAACCACTATGGGACACATTTATAATATATAAATTATTAGCTCCTCTTTTCATAAAAAACATTTGATCAAAAGCCATTTTCAATTTTTCTATCAAATACACCATTTGAGAGGTTTTGTGTTTCTCTTTTGAATTTCTTACGTTTTTGTTTATTATTTTAAGATCTTCCATATTATTATGAGCATGTAAGTTTTTATTCTTAATATTCGCCTTTAACATGAGGACGTCAATTTTTCGGTTAGGACGCAATTTGGGTCAAATTGCATGTACAAAAGATGGGTCCGTAATTGTGGCTTGGCATCCTCCCAGACCTTTTCCCTACGAGTGTACTCAACCTCTACCTGAAACGAACACTTCCACAACGGATTCAAAGTAAGGGTTTGATTATTAATAGTTATATTCAGATTCTAATCAATACCATTGTTCTTTATGTAAGACTGAATGTACAGTATATAGATGATATGAAAAATCTGTATCGTCAGAAACATGAGCGTTTTGTTCGAAGGGATTTGATGCGACTCACGTGGACTACCAAACATCGTTGGTTCCCACCTGGAAGTATTGTACGAAAAGAAGAGTCAAGAAAAACACCAAGAGAGAAACCATTTCTATAAAAAGATTGACGATATTATCTCGTGGTATGTCGGAGCTTCAGTCAGTGTAGTTAGATTTATATATTCATATTTTATAAAATTAAATGTGTTACATGTTTAAAGAAATGAATTTGGTCAGTTATTATTTGAATATTCAAAATATATTATCATTTATGTAACATATTTTTATATATTGATATTATTGACAGATATCTTAACATATTTTACATCTACATGAGTATTTGGGTCGGGATCTCATGTCATTTCACTCTTTGAATGTTGGCGAGATTCTTCATATGTTTTTATCGAATCAATTCCTACAAAAAAAAAATGAAATAAAATTGAGGAACAGTAGAAACGGTAAAAATTCACATTTTTATTTTTACCTCGTCAGATTCCGTATGTGTTGAAGATTGGCTCATTCTTTGAATATTTTTTGGCACTTTTATGGTTTTGGTAGAGCTAACGGGTAGGGTTGCTGGATCCTTAAAAAAAAATATGGGACAATAGTTGACTATTAATAATAATATGGACATTGAAATTGATTTTTTTTTGTATTAAGTGTTTATTTAATCATGTAAAAAACCATTGCCAAGTTACATTTATTTCCATTATGAGTATGAATGAAAATAAGATCTTACATTGTCATTTCCAGGAGTTAGAACCTTTGACTTAACGGACGGAAGATCTCTTGAATTATTGATTGATATAGATATAATTCTATCATTGACACTTAGATCCTGAATGCAATTCATTTTGTCTTCATCATCCAAAGATGAACTGGAGTCGTCTCCTCCCTCAATATCATATATTATTTCGGTATCTACGTCATCGTCATCGTGGTGATCGAATTGACTTAATTTCGAATATTGATAGGCTGCGGTACGTTTCTTCCTGAAACAAATATACAACGGAGTTTAATCACGAAATGGTTCGGGACAATTACCCTTTTCGCTTCCTTGATCTGCTCCATAAATAAAAAAATGCTAAGAAACAAGTCCCAATGAAGAAAATAGAGAAGAAAGTCAGTGCAGACTCTGAGACAGTTTTTACTTCATCGTTTAATTCAAAATCTCCTGGATGCGTCTTGTTTAACATATTGACATTTTCGGTCGTAGATGATGATGTCTGATGGAGCTTCATGTTGAAGTCCTTTCAGTCTATAAGCACCAAGCAAAACTTCGTTAGCGTTTATGAAGTAAGAAGTCCTACAAACGAAAACGTTTTCTGAACAATCACTAGAAAGAAGTGGGCGAAACCATTGTCATCATTTGGATATATGAAATAAACACTTTATTTTTACCTTTTAGAATAGTTTGTTAGTCAATTACCATTTTTTTTTCAGGATGTTTCTTCGTCCAAATTAGCTTAAAACTTTTAATTAAGTCATTTCAACGTATTTGTTGATTCCATAAACATACATACCTAAAGGATCACACGCATCTCTGTATGTATGTATTTGATACGAGTATGCGTGGAATAGAGAAAAATCCTCAAGTGTCGTAAAACTGCTTTCCTTTAACTTATATGCCTTCTCTCACTACTAACAATATTATATAGTTCATGTGTGTCGGAGGCAAGGTGATTATACTTGGTTGGAGGTAACAACTCAATACTCCATTTCCCATTTATGTATATGCATGCATACAATTGGACATAAATACAATTTATAGATTCTCTTAAAAAATTGAATATTTATAATCATAGCATATCTGTATTCAATAATTTAATTATGTCAATCAGATACATTATTATATATTTTATCATGACGAATATTCAACTGTCATCGTACATATTGGTGTACGGCAAGGTTAATATAAATTTCTATTAGCCTTGGGTGTACGGTATAATAGTTTAAACCTAGTATTGCCGGTTTTAAAACAGTACTATAGGGACTGTTTAACGTCCAGCACGACTTGTTTGGAGATGCACTACGCTAGTATCGCGGCAAAACTTAATAAGATTTTAAACAATAATTTTGAAATGTGAAAAATCCAAGTTCATTGCAAAGTTTATGTCACAAGAAAATAATGACATGGAGTTGAATTTTTGGACAGAAATTTAACTTCCTTTTAGTGTTTAAGGTTTGAGATTATGTCTGGTTTTGACTGGATAGAAGGGCCCCCTGGTAGCTATTCTTGTTCATTAAACAGTCCATATAGCTAAAAACTGTTTATGTACAAAAATAGCCACTAAGGCCCCTTCTATCGGATCAATTTGGAATTCTTAATAGGACTTCAAATGGTAAATACAATGAGGAAGTCGAGATTTCTGTCAAAAAATTCAAACTGTTCCGTCATTGTTGAATAAATATAAAAAAAATATTGACATTACTGAAATTAGGAGAAAAAAAATGCATTCAGGGAAGGTAATTAACGACTTCATTTTTTTTTATGAATTTTTAACATACAGCCTTAATCATTAAATATATATAAAATTACCTGTACTTTTTAGTTGATTATCTTACCTGCTATAACTTAGTCAGAATATGATCCGGGATCTTCAACAAAAATGAACGACTCATTGCATCTAACCATCTTTTCAATGTTCAAGAAGTTTTCTTTAAGATTTATTTTCCTTACATGGAAAAAATAATATCCTTAAAAAAGGAAAATCCTGCTTAAACTCAAATCTAATTAAGTATATACATTTGTACTGTAAAAACTACACATCTTACTGTCTAATGTCATGGGGTTTCTTATCAATTTATTTTTCAATTTGATGAACAGTATGTTTAGAGTGTATTGAAAAAATAGGAAATCATTTACTTCAATGTAATTCATTAATCACTCCTTAGTTACGAATCTTTCAATATTGACTAAAGAAATTTCAGAAATAACAAATCAAATTTTTATGAGTATTTTAAAATTTGTCATAAAGTAATAATCTGTTTCATTCATTGCATAGTCATTTTAATTTTTTCTTTTATAAATTTACAGTATTTACAACAATTACAATAATTTTATCAACTTTGTTTATCATAATCCTCTAAAAGTAATTTATATTTAAGCTTTGTTTCGTCTTACGGGTCAAAATGACCCCCATTTTCAAGTTTAATTTAGGACTAATACCTCTTAATGACATTTTTCAGGCTTGAAATTTCTTGACTTTTCCTAAATAAACCTCAACATTGGAAAAAGTAAAAAAAAAAAAAAAGATCACTTCAATTTTTTCTGAAAATGACTCGAGTACAAAGATGGGTCATTTTGACACGGCTATTATAAATGATATTTTTTTTTGAAATAATTTTAGAAAATGCATATACATATGTAGGAAAGTCCAAATGAATATTAATGTATTGTAGATACCAAATCGATCATTTTGGACTGAGAGTATGAGTAGGAGAGAGTGAGGATCAAGGTACTGCATTATAAAGGTGTGTTGCTCACGACTTTTATAATTTGAAAGAAGTAAGCATCCCATTTTAATGACGCCATGTGGGGAAAATGCTAGCCCGTACTTGTATTTTGCTCTAAGATTATAAGGAATCTAACTCAAAATGTAAGATTTTCTACTTGCAAACTAGGCCTAGCACTATATTTTAAGAGGAATTATATTTTATTTTCATACTATACCCTTGCAGGTATGAAAAATAAATAAAAAAGTAGGTGAACATCTACGTTTATGAATATAATACGGTAGACAACTATTACTATTAGTTGCCGTGTAGTTGTAAGTTTGAACAACTGCATCTAGTCAGTTGTGAACATTTTTCAACTTTTCTTGGATAGGGGATATACACCATTATCTTAATTTTAATGAAAAAAAAAAAAAAACAATCTACGAAGAAATCAATTATATTTTAAAAATAAGTCGATATTATTTTTTCTAAACGTGAAACGCTCATGTGAAAAAAATAAACTTACAACTATAACTAAATTTGTTATTTTTGTTGATATAGAGTTTATCTTGCTACCAGAACTGAAGATGATGAATTGATGTGCCTCTGTTGCCTTGTGATTTTTACTTATCTCTCCAGAAAGAGATATATATTATAGTAAAAATTTAAATAATACTCGGGAAATCAAATTTTCTAAAGATTTCCTGCTTTTATATTGCTTTAAATAGTTTGTAATATAGACCAATAATAATGTTCTACAACTAATAATAGAAGGATTTTGAAATTTTCCTCACCTGACAACAATCACAGTAACAAAATACAATTTGCATGTCCAAAATAAAACAGAATTAGTCAATAAGATAAAAAAATAAAATAACGTAGAACTCATAAATAGTGATTGTACACTTTGAAGAATATCATTTACACTTAACTATTTTTTCAATCAATACTAAAACAATTGTATATTATATTGTTACATTTTAACTATTGTTTTCATTAAAACAGCTTATAATTATCTAGTATAGAAAACGTTTAATAATTTATTTATTTGTGTTATCTTTGCAAGAGTAATATTCTCATATGATGACAAACAATTTGGCTGTTTAGAGAAGGATTCCCAACTCAATAAATTTGGGAATTTCAATGACATTCAGATATTTCAACATAGGTCTACAGAAGTTAAAAGGTTTGTTATATATTTTGTAAAACACATAATCACTTAACAGCTCCGAATAACTATTTATATGTAATAGTAGAGTAGAATAGGATTTGCAGACCAAAATATCGAGAAAAGAGATCTACATTATCTTTACCAGTCTAGAATCATGTTCCACTTATTTTCCAATGCTAAGTGACCCAGTAGTAATAAAGCAATCAGGCGTGAGCTTGAAGTGTCTAGCTTATAAGTATATAATTATCCGTGTAGACCGTATATCACGAAGTCTAAATTATAAACGGAATTTATATAAATGTGATAGGGATGAGTGGTTTCTGCGTTCTATACATCCAGGAAACTAAAGGACTCTTATTAATGGAATTTATATAAATGTGATAGGGATGAGTGGTTCCTGCGTTATATACATCCAGGAAACTAAAGGACTCTTATTAATGGAATAGTTTTCTCATTTCATTTTGTAAGAAATCCTGGTAAAGTGATGAAACAGATTTCCTCACCTTAGCAGCCCGGGATTGAGAAAGTAGATGGAGCTAGGCCTAAGTCGAATGATGGCAAACTAAATACTCCCAAGTTACCCTCCAATGATAAGAAATTGTTGTTCTCAGTAGAGAATGAAACCCCTACAGAGTGGATAAAAGCTCCACCAACTATTGTTCATGTGGATCTAACAATAATTGCACAGCACCTGGCACAACCTTCATATGATTTGCTCAGCCCTGTCAGTCAATCAAATGAGACGCACTTTGAGTTTGTGTTTGAAAATGAACATTTGAATATTGGGAGTGATATCCCCTCTTAATCTACCCTGCTGCTCACCGTAGTCGAAGATATGGTGATTAGCCGCCTCACAAAGTTTAAAAATTCCTACTCAACTAGTGATCTCGTTAATATCGATGATCCCCCACTTAAGACTACTCACAAGAGAAGTCGTCCTGAATTACTTTCGTTGTTCATTTCGGTCCACAAAAAATGTAAGCCAAAGGATAGCCTTGGTGATGGGAAGACTTCCCTCACCGATATTAATTGTGTTAATGATTCTAAGGCAGATGAGTCAAACCCATTCATAACGGATGGTGGTGTTGACTTCTTGATTGATCGTGTCAATATCACATCTGAGGTAATCGATGTTAACCTATTAACAGCCCCTTCCCCCTGACAGCCTACCAGTGTTCTGGGTAGGTAAGGAAGTCTCACTTGGCTCTTCTCGAGCTAAACCGTCTGGTAGAAGTCCTTCTTTCTTGAGCAAACCCGCCCTCCATTTGTGGTCAGTAATATTGAGGCATCTCAGATAGCACCCACAAGCCCAGTTATTAGTTTTCGTGATAATCCTAATATTCGTGGTGACGGTCTTATAGTGGATGGTGCTGACGATGAGGTAGCTTTCTTTATTGATAATGAACCCCAAGATAATAATACATTTGTTGTGACCTCAATAAATACGCGTGGTGAGGTTGTTCATATTGATGTTTGTCATTTGCCGCCTGTAGTCGACTCTGAGCCTCCCCCCCCAATACTCGGGCCCTGAGCTAGAGCTACTCTATAACGTACAGTCTAATGCCTATATGGATTGGCGACCTGAGCTACTTTATAAGTGGTATGTAATTGAAATCTGTACCTCTTTTTATTGGTGATAAAAGAGTTAAAGATAGTCGCAGTGTTCATGGGACAATTAAGTCAAGTAGAACTATAGTTCCTAGAAACTCTAAACCTAATAAAAATGTGAGTCCTGCAGCTGATTCAGATAGTGCTGCTATAAAGCAGGGAGTAAATGGAGGAGTGAGACACAATAAAGCTAGGCAATTTATTAAGGAGTGTTGATTCTGAGTACCTGAACAGTGAACAGTCATGTTGTAAAATACACACCCACAACTGTTCGCCAGGGTATCCCCTAGTTAGTACCCCAGTTTTTGTCAACACTGGTCCTTAGATCTGACTTTGATGCCAATGTTACTGCGGAGGCCAAAAAGGCTGAATTAGATCTAGAGATCTCGCTGATGCCTAATTACAGGATAAAGTTCGGTAGTTACAACATTCCCTACCTTCGTAGGTTCCTTAGCCCTATGGGTGGGGTTAAATACCTAGTAAATTATTACTTAATTGTTATGAAACGGATTTGCCCGGAAAAGATGAATACGTTATACCATTTTGCAGGGGCTACAATCAGTGGTCTGAAGGATGATAAATTGGGGATTCAGGCATATAATTTCATCCTGAAATATTTGAAAACGAAACCGGGTGTATGTGTGTGTGTGTGGGGGGTCTTCATTAAGGCTGACCTGAGACGGATTGCCTTTCTTTCCGCCTTCGAGCAACAAACCCAAATGTTTATCGCTAACCATAATAGGAGGCGAGTGTGTTCTCCCCATGAGATCCATCGAAAGCACTCATTCCTGGAACCAAATTGATGTTGGACGACAGGGAGTTGCTAAAAAAACGAAATAAACTTGATAATCGGCTGGGTGTAAAGTTCCAGAAATCCAACATGAGTAACAGGACAAACGAATACCGGAGAAGGCAAGCTCTTTCAAAACAGAGTAAGGCTAATAAAAGTATTGAATATAAAAAAACGTTCCGTAATACCCAGCGAGGCTTGAAAAAGAATTTTAAACGGGTTCCTAAGGCTATTGTTGAGTGTACCCTTGGCCCTGTTGGGCAGTGGACTAATATAGATCCATCAATACTGTCGGAATGAAAGTCAATCTTTGAGAAGAAATCAATTAATGTCGAAAGATCACCCTTGACTGCAGTAAGTATGGTGGACCTGAAGCCCTTAAGATTATGGGCCCCATCACTATTGACGAACTTAATAAAGTACTTCCCCGGAGTAGAGCAGGAATCATACTAGAATGATAGTACAAGTCTTGAGGGTGAGTTAGATGCTTAATTTCGCAGAGTAATACTACAGGGAGAAGCAATGTTAGTCAATTTATTCACTTTAGTGATGGAGTCTGTGTTTCATGATTTGGACACTGACGCGCCGTATGAGATTGGGATCTCTGGTACTGCTATAAGCAGAATGATGTTTGCTGATGATACTACCCTAATATGGTATAACAACCTTAAAAGCCTTCAGATCTACTTGAAATCTTTTGAAATTGTGGCAGCTAAAGTTGATCTATCATTGAAAAGTAATAATTCGGGTCTGTTGTCTATCCCACAAGGGAATAAAAAAATGCCTCATGTACGTTGACCCCTCCCATATGGCCACTAGTTCGGATAGTACTATCAAAAATATGGAACTAAATGTTTTTTACAAGTATTTAGATATACGCTACTCTTGTTTTTGGCAACAAAGAGTGGATATGATCAATGATCTAAAATTGCGGCTCAAAAGGTTCGATAATGCAATGATTTCAATTTAATTACGCTTACACATCCTTAAAAGTAATATAATAACACGGTATCTGTATGTAGTGACAAAATCCAAGATGAAGGGAAACTGTAAGGCTTTTCAAATTGTAATCAGATAGTATATCCGTAAAATAACGGGTATGTTCCATGATGTGCCTATAAGTTTCTCTGAATCCAAAGCTAAAGATGGTGGACTTGGAGTAATGAAACTCTAGTCGACGGCAAAGCTTTGCCTACAATAATAGAATGGGTTCACTGGATAAGAGTAACAATACTTATATTAGAACTCGCCAAGACCAACCTAATTAACTCGGTAGACACAAAAAGTATGAAGTATGCCCTTCAAGGTAAAGGGAATCACAACTTTCTCCAAGACAATACATATAGCATGAACAATACAGAGTTCAAAAGGGTTGTGCAAATCATGGCAGCCAACGTGGCAACCAATTCTAAATTTAATCGATATAAGGTAATTCCAAATAATAACAAATGCGAAAGCTGTGATGATAGGGTTAACAATATTGACCATGCCCACGTGCACAAGGCGTCCACATAGAGAGACATGATAAATTAATTGACTACTTGGACTTGAAGTTACACTGGCCAGGAGTGCAGGGTTTTAAAAACCAAGTATAAAAAATAGGGGATACGACATTAAAACCAGATCAAGAAGGGCATGTGAACATCTTGGAGCAAAAATTTGTTGGGAATACAACTGATTTAGTCTTAGCCAATTGTGTAAAAAGGAAAAAGTATTTGTGAAATGCCTTACTTGAATCTATTAAGCTAAAACACTCTCTGGAGAACGTAGTTATTGGCGAAGTAGGAGGGATTGACATGAATTGGAATGGAATCCTACTGGCCAAATCGTAAGAGATACTTAAGAGATTTGGCATGCCTAAAATGAAATTGATTTTATGTTAATCAGGGCATTGAATGCCTGATTTAAAGTTTGGGCAGCGGAAAGTCAAAGACCGGACCGCCTGGACAGGCTTTAACCCCTCTTAAATAAGTTTTGGTTTTTGTATATTATATGTAAATTATATTTTGCCTTTACCTAGTTGTCTATATTATAAACATCATAAGTTTATATTTCAACATTTTCCCTTGTTAGTCCTTATGGGCATTGGGGATGAAATATGTTGTTGTCTCTAGTATGGCATCGGGCTAGAATTAGATAGATTTGTGGATATTAATTGAGATGCAAAATTCTTGTTCTTTTGATTGTTTTTTTTTTTTTGGTTTACCCTCATATTTGATTAACTTTATATTTAATTAAGTATTTTACTTGTGACTAGATCCATTTCTAGCCTTTCTTCTACTGAATTTATGGAACTCAATTCCTAAGCGGTAGTCCCTAACTGATGATGGAATTATCTTTGATTAACCTTCTTAATCAAATTTCCGTCGTTCAATAAACCCAATAGCTTTATGCTGCTTTGCTTTTCCTTTAAAATAGAAATAATAAAATAACCTCTTTCATCAGGTGCGATGCATGGGTGTGTTTTTGGTTTTTTTTTTTCTTATTTAGCCTATGATATGTGGACTATGCTACATAAATAAAGTTTTTTTGTTGAATAAATAACTTAATGAATAATCATTTTTGATATTAAATTGTGTAAATGAGTTTTTTTTTCGATTTTGCTTTTTTTTCACCCTTTTCCTTTAGCATGTATTGTAGAACTCATTTTGTGTTTTTGTCTTTATGTGCAATCCTACATTGTATATCTTGATTGTCATCAAATGTACACACTCTTGGTAGTTATTCTGAAGTGCTACATGAGTTGGACATTCGCATCATGTGAACATCACCTTACACTTAATATAAGGATCTAGACTTTTGATGTGTGTAATTTAAACATTTTCAGGTCGACAACTAAATAATCAACTTATCTCGTTGAACATTAAATAATTTTTAAGCTTAATAAGGAGTACATTAAGCTTGCTATATGAACACCCGAATAGAAGTTACCTTCTAAGACAATTGAAGCGTCTCTACATAAGGAAATGAACAATAGTGTTTTACCCTGGAATGATAACAATGAATTACATTGTGATGCCACACTGATTTAGAGCTCTAAACGACAGGAAATTACATTTCATCAATGCCTTCGGTTTTTTTTAAATTGAACTGTGTCATTAATTTTTCTATTTAACTATTTTTTTTATTTTACGTAATTATTTTCTTTGTAGTGTATATTATTACAATAGAAGTGTGTGTGCTGGTATTATTTTTACCACTATTTATAAGTGGATTATAATATGATATATTTAATTATTGTATGATTCTACTTGTTTAACGAAAATAAAAAGCTTTTTTTTCTATATTTTAACCCGACCCTCTATAAATAAATGAAATTGGTAACCCTTCCCCCTATGAGTTGAAAGTTTTGTTAGTTTTCATCCACCTATCTAGATTAGGAGCTGAATTCAGACTTTGTTTCCTACTCCTCAAAATAGGAGACGAAGCAGAATTGACTTTCAATAATTTCAAAGAAGGCGCTGTGGGTGGAGGATGAAAACTCTCCCTGCTTCTCTCAGTCGATTATTATGTCGTTTTATGGAACTCCTTAGTTCTTATATGTAGAAGTATACGATGATTCCGTGGAAGAACTGAAGGAATTTATGTTAAGAGACAATTATTAACGAGATCAGAAGTGACTAGTCACAAGTCACTTTAATATGAAGAGGTACCTGCACAATGAACGATCTTTCCATTAAAGGAGATGATATCCACCTAGTGAAACACTTGTTTAATGGATCTCACCTTAAGAATCGAGATCCCTTGATCAGACCATTAAATTGAAGAGAGTTATATCATCCCCCACCTTGATAAATTCTCAATTCACGTTGTTATATTTATATTATTGTTTTAATTTTTGAGTGAATACAACATATGTGACGTCACTCAGCTCAGCCAATTAGAATGTAGACGCTAACCGACACTACCTTGATTCCAGTCAAGTCTTAGGTCCGGTCCTATTAGTCCTTGAGACTGTTGTTCTGAGGACTGTCAATACTATTTTTTTTGTCATGCATTAATAACCACCTAAGTAGTACTTTTTTCAATCAAACTACATCAAAGTTTTTGTTTCTGAAACGAGCAGCTAAATTTACGCAAATAAAAAAAAGAAAAAGAAAAATATATTTAAAAAATTCTTCAACTGTTAATTTTTTTTTCCAAAAGTTTGATTAAAATGGTGAATTTATCTTCAGTCTTAAAGTGTATACTATATATGTGTTTCATTATTTTATGAAATTGGCTTAAATTACAAATAGATAATACATATTTTGTGTTATTAAATTAATAATTATATAGTGCTTAAACTTTCAATAAAAAATATTTTTTGAAATATGTAAGATTAAGATGTGTTCAACAGTTTCTATTTACAGGATTTATTTTTATTAATATGAGAAAATTATGTTGCACTTCAGTCAAAATAAGAACACCCTTAAAAAATGGGATATATCCCAGCAAAATAAATATCGTTCCATAATTTTACACTCAGTATCTATGTGGTAAAGTTCTCCAAACATCAATCCGTCATCCTCAAGACGACACGAAGAGGATATTTCTCTTAATAGATTCAGTTCATAACTTTAAGAATGTATACAACTGCTTTCAACGAAGTTACTTTTTTGTTGCTCCCGATATTTAACTTCCTAGATCTTCTTTTTTACGTCCCAACTTTGCTCGCATTCGAGAAATTCCTTCCATAGAATCAATTTTTAATCTGAAATTAGCCAACAAGGTGTCTCTGATAGTGATGGGACGATCCCCCCAAAAAAAAAAAATACGATGCCGAAGCAATTCCAGTAAAAATTGACAATACCGATTCTTTAAAATAATATTTAAAAAATACTATTATGTTATTAGGGCCATTCACATGATTATATTAAAGGGGTGTTTGGAATTTGGATTTTTTTCAAATAATAATTTTTTTTTTGATAAAAATTTCAAAAATTAAGTTTTTTGGAGGAAAATTTCAAATATTAAATTTTTGGAAAATAAATTCAAATGTACAAATAGATATTTAAAAATCCACAATTATTCACAAAAAATTAAATTTTGGGAATAAAATTTAAAAAATTCATAGGCATTCTGAAAAAATTCCAAAATCCAAAGTTATGAAAAAAAAATTAAATATTTTTGAAGAAAATTTTCCTAAATACACAGTTGTATGCAAAAAGTTCGAAAAATTCAAGATATTCTCAAAAAAAAAATTTTTGTAAAAAAATTTCAAAAATTTAGTTTCTAATATAAATTTTTTAGTAAAAACCAAAAATTCCTTTTATTGGGGGGGGGTATTTTTTTCGTAACTTGGTAAAATAATATATCGCAAATTAAACATTATTTTTCTCTATTCAGATTCCTGAAAAAACAACCGATTGGGATTTATTACCCATTAATAGTCTTTGAAAGCTTTAAATCCTACAGCCATCTTTAAGACAAGTGTAAAACTTTTTCTACGAGTCTAGGATTGGGGCTTTCAAGTTCTATTCCCAGATCTAACCCTTAATTCCTTAATACTGCCGAGTTTCTTGAGTTTGTAAGAAATCATTAGAACATTCTTAATATTAAGATGCTGAAAGTTGAACACAATAATCGGGATAATCTCAGAAAACCTAACTCTAGGAAAAACCTGGCGCCTTTGAGATTTCTGAACGAGCTCACAATATTTCTTGATGATTATAAAAAGTTTGGATCGAGAGGATTTACTGACGAAACGCAACCTCAATGTCAAACATACGTCTTTGGCGATATCTGAACACGTTGAGTATCTTTTGGAAATGAAGGAATTTGAGCCGTTTCTCTTGCAATGTTTCAGTCTGACCCAATCGAAAAGAGATTTGGTTGGTACCATCAATAAAGTGGTAGAAATTATTATATTTATTTGAGAGGCTGAAAAAAAAAGCGTTGTCCTTTGTGAAATTTTCTATTATGAACATTTCCAATATAACTGAGCTGATAGACGACGATACCGTTTATCACACTGATATTATTATCCCCGATTGGTGGCCTATGGAGTTGTAGACTTTCACGACAATTAGAGAGAGCAATGATCTTTACTTCGTGTTTCTTTTTCTCTCCGTAAAAAGTGCAATGTCTGTCGTGCAGGGCATCCTAAGCTCAAAGAGATTTTCCTCCAGCTAACATAAGTTTTATGTGCACTCTAATGAAGAAAAGGCTGAACTAGAAAGGTTAATTGAAATTGTAAATCGAGGAAGTCTTTCCAACCATATAGAAATGCTATTCCTCTAATGTCTTTATGCATATTCGCTCTTCGATTTTATTTCTAAACATGCCGAGGAGAAGCATTGCCTCATTCACGCCTCAAATCCAAGAGCAAAATTCGTCTCTACGTTTATCGGGAGGATGCTTGATAGTTTGGAGCTAGCTATTTAGACAATTATGAGGCCGAATTGTGAAGAAGGACATGAGTGGATTAATATTTTATAAAAACCTTGTGTAACTCTGTATTATGTCGTGTGCAAAAATACTGCTGCAAGTTTCAATGATGCTTTGGTCTTGCAAAGTAAAAAAAAACTTTAGGAAGACCCACCAAAACTAAAAAAAAAGTGGTTAAACTTCAGTCTTTTTCTAGTTGAAAAAGCATTTACATTATTTTAGTGTGACTGTATCATGCCTTTATTTAATATTTATGTAAGATAATTACGATTTTAAACTGATTCTAATGGCGTCTCTTTATAAAAATATATATAAGTTTTTGCTTAACTTTTCATCTCCTTGTTATTCATTTTTATTTAAAAATTTATATGCTTGTAGATTTTAACATTTCTGTATTTAAGCGACAAGTTTTTTCCTCTCCTTGGCCGGGCGCGCTTTTTCTTTGACTACCATGTGTTTCCGGTCTTCCTTGGTACGGTACATCAAATTAAAAATTCTGACAAGCCCGATTAAAAGAATAGTTTAACATGTATAACCTTGTATTTCTATTAAGCTTGATATATAGTAGTTTCTTTAGTGAGCAATTAGTAAATACATTTTGAAAAACCATATCCTTCCAATATGAATTATAAATTGAGAAAGCCATCAATCTTTATTTGCTGCTGCCACTATTCAGCTAATGGAGTTGGAAGGTATAATAAATATAATATCAAAGAAGAATGCAAATTTTGTAATAGTTTTTTTGGCAAAGCAAACATCATCGTGGGGAAAATGCTCTCTGTATTCATGATAACTTTTTTTATGGCAAAGTAATATGATTAAAAAATTGATAAAAATGATTTTACTACTGATCAAAGAAAGATATCAAAATTGAATGGTACATTTTGAGTATATTAAAGAAAATCCTAATAATAATTATTTAATAAAATCTTCTCTATTAATGTTGTTTTCCTAGGGTTTTTTTTTCTATTACTATTTGTTAAAATTCATTATCGAACTTATTATTGATGCCATTTCTCGAAAAGTTTTCAGAATAACAAAATTCAGAAAAAAATTTATGATTTATTCATTGCACGTAGCTATGTTTGTTATGAAGATTTATATATTTGTTTCGTGTTTCTATTCCATCCCTTGTTAGTGTATCCCATTTGTAAATCCTAAACATATTTTGACGAGCAAGTTGTTTTAACTCCACAAGAAATTTAAAATATTCAAAACAATATTATGATAGAGTATCGAATAAAATACTATGTAGGATTTTAATAATATCAAATATATGTATTTATAATTCATTTAAAAATTGTGGAGACATAATATGACAATGATTGTCTGGAAGTACATAAAAAATAAATAGCAGTTGTCATGATGAGCAAGTGAGAGAATTACTATTTAGTTAATCCCGTGACGATGATAAGGAATCCGACTACAATCACGATAAATTTATACAGAACGATTCTGAATTTTCATCTAGTTCTGAGGATGACAATCTCTGTCTTGTACAAACATCAGTCTCATGTAAATTGATTTAATAGTTTATTTCAAACAATATTTTATTAGTTTATAAATGTATATTTGGTTTGAATGGTTATACAATAAATTTTACTCAATTCACAGATCATGTCAATGATTTGAATGTAGATATGGATTCAAATGGTAGTAGTTTTCAATCTCCCAATGGAACAACATGGATTGAAAAAAGAAAAAAAAGAAAAGAAATAGCAATGCTGTTGTAGGACGTATATCTTCCCAACATGTCCTTTGATGTAGTCCAGGGTCTACTTCATTTGAAAAAAAACAACAACCACAACAAGTGGTTTAAGGGAATATGATGTCTGCATTTACTTTGTTCATTGAAGACTTAAAAATTCGGGAAATCGAGTCATGCACAGAAAGTTAAAAAATGGTTAAAAATGAAAACAAGTACAAAGTCAACATCAAAAGAAGAAATATACGCTTTTCAGGAATAGTATTTGCTCTAGGTGTCATTGGTAAAATCAGTCAATGACCTGTGGTCCAAACCTCGGGGTCCTCCATATTTTAAAAATATGAATAAAAAGTAAAAAAGGATGTTGAGGCTGCTGATGAAAATGATTCTTACAAAGAAAAAAAGAAACAGCAGGCCCACATGAAAAGAAAAGCTTGCCAAGTCGTCAGTGTAAAAACAACAAATCTAATATTAAATGTTAAATGAATAAAAACCTCTGTAAAATTTGTCACTCATGATGTGCTTTCATTTTTTTTTGTATTTTCATATTGGTTTATGTTGATTTATATAGTCAATTTTTTAAGAGATTTTTTTTTTCTCTCTAGTGTTAAAGTTCCATTGAATAGGAGAACACAGATTGGATTAAAAAAAAACTTCTTGGAAGGTATTTCTTTAGGATAAAATTATGAAGGTTTAAAAAAACCTTTTTCTTATGAACCCAACTTTTTGTTAAGTATAGGGTCGATTTATTTAGATTTCGGATATTTAGGGCCCTTTTGAAATAAAGATATTCGTTATTTATTGCAAGATTAAATAAAAATATACATAATTTAAGAAAGTAGGTCAGAAATATATTTTTTTCAGAAAATTGTAAAAAAAAGCCAGGTTTTATTAGCTATACTCTAGTGAAAGTTGGATTTTTATGGAAGGTAATATTTAGTGAATTAATGAGGAGGAAAATTCAGCATTTCAAGCATGAAATTTAATGAGAATCGTGGAAACCTTGATCCAAAAGGAAACAAAATTATTTCATTAACTTAAATTTAGTATAATTTAAGAGTTTAGGAGTTGTGCAATACATATAGCCTAAGAATATTTACTTATCAACAGAGCACCAAAAATAAATCAGACAATCAAACAGTAAAATATGTCACGTAGAATGAATACAACAGTGGGTAGACAATGATAGGCACATTGAGCTGGGATTATTAGAGAGATTGAGGACTATTTTTTTTTT
Organism: Lepeophtheirus salmonis; assembly: GCF_016086655.4. Taxonomy (NCBI): domain Eukaryota; kingdom Metazoa; phylum Arthropoda; class Copepoda; order Siphonostomatoida; family Caligidae; genus Lepeophtheirus; species Lepeophtheirus salmonis. The sequence goes on from NC_052143.2 coordinate 25,515,444, forward strand.
TGTTTACCTACAGTACATCTGTTTATCATTCTCTTCACATGCTTTTCGCTCCTTTTTCGGTTTATAACTTTAGTTATTATTGGTTTAAGATACATTTTTTCTCTAAATATAAACTTAGAAGGCACTAATTTTATTTAAAATGATATAGCATAATTTTTTTCTACGAAATCTTCTTTTGAAAGCTCAAATTATAATGAAGTTTCAAGCGTAGAAAATAATATTTTAGTAAATATATATTTGTTTTTAAGAGCCAAAGAGGAGGATCTACAGACACGGAATTAGAATTCCTTGGCTCAGTTCATCAATTTCAATAGGTAAAAATGGAAATCATCGACAGATTGACTCGTTTTTGAATGAAGTCAATAGAGATGGATTTGTAAGACCAAGTGATTTTATGTTCCATCAGTTGTTCAGATATATCATGTAATCAAAAATTATTTGATAGTGATCTTATAAGAAAAAGTCTTTTTCTCTTTAACATTCTAAAATGTATTTATACCTGCACGAGTCAAGAAAACGTGACATGGATTATTCGATCATATTATTAAGATCATATGCAAATCACAAATCATGCAAAAATATTCCTATTTTCATTATTATATCTTAACTTGGTTATATAATTTATTATATTATATAATGGAATAACTAAAAAAAGAAAGAAAACCCTCAATGACGTCATGAAGGATCGATTTTACTTTCTTTAAGGACCGACAAGTGGGACTGGCCCGTCTGGACCCCTGTCCTGTATAAGGACCGACACAACACTAAATATGGCCTTCTTGCATCTCCTGTTGTACACGTCATTATATCGCTCACACAAAAATACCCTATTTATTTTATTATCAGCTGTGGATTATCTCGTCTCACTTGATACGTCACTAATATTTCATAATTTATTCTTTTTGACAAATAAAAAAAAAAAAGTTATAAACAAAGATGTTTATTTCTAAGAACGCGAGGAGAAGGCGGGAGTGAGACATAATGTACACCTGAATATAAAACCTTTGTTAATATCAGCCGCTTGTTTTATTACTTTGGAGGGAGAAAATGAATTACTGCTATAAAAATAAGACCCTTCAACATATAAAATAGTATTAGGTCGGGGAAAATATTCAATTCATCAACTCTTTTTCTAATCGCTATACATACTTAGTTTTTTCTTTACACTAAAGTTTTAAATAAAACTACGCTTATGCTCCGTTTCGAAAAGGACAGGAATACAACTTCGTGTGGATACCCTGTCACACATATATAATCTTATATATATTGGCCATTTTATTATTTCTATGAAGAGATTTTGGCTATCTTATAGAAATACAAATAATATACAGCTACGCTTTTGATGAAACATTCTTTGCAATATTATAAAACAGTATGGAATGAAATACTATGAAGGATTTTAATATTATGAAATAATATATATATATATTTAATTCATACCAAATAATTGTGGATAAATAGTAAGACAATGATAGTCGGGGAGTACTTTAGAGATCCATAGCAGTTGGTATCATTGACTTATTTGGCTAACTACCATATCATATTATGTCTTTTTTATTTGTTTCTGTTTGAAGGAAAGGTTGCTTTTACCAGAAATATATTTCACCGTAGAACATTTAGCTCCAAAGTCATCATTAGGTTATTTCGCCGAATTTTGTCTATAAGTATGACTTATACTTGGATATTAGGTATTTCTAATTGACTAAAAAAATGATGCCACGTTACTTTTTCTTTGATATTTTTTGTTCCGTAACTTAAAGAAGTATAAATTTTGCTCAGAATGACTTTTTTTTATTTTCTTGCTTATGAAAAGAAGCAAACGCAAACAAGTTTTCATTTCGAAAGTTTATAATTTCTTCTTTGAAAATGACTCATGCTATAATCGATTTTAGGGACGAAAAAGTCCAAGCTCATTGTGCTTGATATCCTTGAATATCTTTTGAAATTATGTGGAAAAATCTCCATAAAAACATTTACAATCATTCTAAGTTATAATGAGAAGGACCTGATATAGTAAGTATGTGTCGGAAAATTACTGCAGGTTTGTCATTCAAGGAGAGTAGTGGTGCAATGATACACCTTTGAGATACTGAACTAGATATAAATTTTAGACTACCTACCCTCTAGCCTTTCAATTCCATTTTTTTTTAATTGGCCCTTTGTTACTTGAATTTCCTATTTTATATTTTCTTTTAGTAAATAAATTTCCGATTTTTTTTCCCCTTCGTGATAATTTTTTGACCAATGGATTTGAATTTTTTTAGAAAATAAATTTTTATTTTTGTTATTAAAAATAAAAACCTAATCAGAGCCTACCACTAAATTTTGGCAAGTCATTAAAAAACTCATTGTAGAGGGGTCATGAATCCCAGCCACTGAAAGAAATAGTTACAAATTAAAAAAATGTTATTAAGATGATGGTCATCTAAGAGGAAACCCTTTTCACTTGTACAAAATCGACCTGTAGAACAATAACTAACAAGGATATGCAAAAAAAAAAAATATATATATATATACAATAATAATGCCTGCCATTCATTCATTTTCCACCTGTTGAGCCGCTCAAGCCCTCAAAAATGAACTGAAAGTATGAACGGGGAGGGATAAATGAATAACAGGATAAATAATTGAACGGCGTTAATTTTTTGATTGAATGTCTCTTTTGATCGATTACAACTCTAATAGGTTAAGGCTTTGATATATTAACATTTAGCAAATAAAATATGCACAATACAAATGTATATGAATATGCGGATAGAATAAAAATATTATAATGTTAATGCGCATTCACTTAACATAAAATTCCATAATAGGATTTTGGGATGGTGAATTGAGAATTACTATATTATATATACCGGAATATTTACATAGATTAATAAATGCTGATTATAAAAGTTTTTTTTTTGTTTTTCAAAGGGTATATCTATGATTATTATTTTTATTCCCTCTACCTATAGCATTTGTGATTCTAGTGTTAGCAAGTGCACCAATACCTAGTAATAAGAAATATTGTTAAAAAAGAAACAAAAGAAACCAACAATAATAAATATTAAACAATCCCAATCACCATGTTCTCGTCGCATTAAATAAATTAAATGTCCGGCTTTATTCCCGTTAATTCAAACGCGCCAAGAGCCAACTCCGCTATTCTTGGTGAAGGGCGGGCCCCACTCAGTGCAATGTGGAGAATACAGAGAAAAGAGTCTGGAGCCTGAATATCACCTTCCACGCGTAACGTAGTCCCTCGTTGGTACCTGCAAAGCCATACCGAACCTCATTTGAATCGGAAGTTCTCCCTATTTTCTCTCTTACACCCTTCCCAACGTTCTCTATGATTCCACTCAGAATCACACAGTCCCAGAAAATGTGAGAGGTTGTCTGTAATTTATTGCAATCCACACAGAGCGCCCGAGCGTCATTAAAATGTCTCCCAGTAAAGAAAACCCTCGACGATATCCGATATTTCAGATACATTTACTTTGGATTGAGGACTGGATCCCAAATTGTCTTGAGATAATGATCTATCTTCAATGTTACCTTAGCAAACTAATCTCTGAAATCGTCTTTTGCCAAGTTGTCTCTCATCTTTCTATTGGGGATGTTACATGGACTCCCTTGCCTCATTATTGGTTTGAGTGTGAATTCTCCAAGTTGATTTTCGACCATAATTATCAGGGGCTGTGTAGTCTGAGTTTTTAAAACATTTTAAACATACCGTTTTCAATCCAAGAGATGTTTTCACATTTTGTAGGTATTTTTATTTGGAGGAGCTCACTCTCATGGAGAAGGGCCGCCCTTCCTACCTCGAGCCAATACATCTTCCTTGTTTCTTTGGGTATCTCTCTCTCTCCATGGTGAATATTTAATTTATTTTTCCTCCATGTGTATTATAAAAAGTTGTTTATTTCTAGAACAATAAATTATATCGTTATATCTTAGATAGAGACTTGGACAAATTTGATTAACTATGTATATATATATTTATTACGCAATTTTTTTGCATAAAATTTTATATACAACGCTTGACGAGTTTCACTTATTGATTCAAAGTGGTTAAAGCTCAACTTCTCAACGAGTGGTACTCGTCAAGCGAATTAAACAAGTTTTTTTTTTACTGGGGGAAAAAAAAAGAAGATATGGTATTTGAAAGTTGTCTCATTTCACTTATTTTCAAAAGGAAGTACATTCAGTTTGCAAGAAAAATAATTTCTATCAGAAATCATAAGTTCTTTAAATACCAATGTATTTTTCCAACTTTTTCTTAATGAAAAAGCTATCAAGAAATAATAATAGTATAAGAATCGATAATAAATTTCCTTGTTTTCTTTTAAAATAATTAAGAAATTCTTTATAAAATCCTAAGTTTTTCTCATATGTTACTTTTTTTTCAAGGCTACATTTTTGAATTATTTAAACGATAACTCTAAATCTTCTCATTGGGCCTGAAGGCTCTCTTAGTTATATTAGATAATGTTATGATCTTGCAAATTACATGATATAAGACAGCCGAATGAGCGGTTTTGGAGATATGGGTAATTGAAATATTACTTGAAAATGAGATTTTTTGATGGGTAATTTTTTTATATTACGGATGATTTTTTTGTATCTTTTTTTAAAGTGCTTAAATTTGATTTCCATGTTGTTTTCCTAAGAAGATTGAGTACAGTTAGATTTTTAGTAATTGTATAAGTATCTGTTAAAAGTATAAAATAAAGTATTAAAAACTATTTATATAGCTAAGATTAGTTTATTCCACATTAACCCCACGCCACCTTATGACAGAGGGTATGAAGCCAGAAGGCTCGAATATTCGAGGGAATATTATTTGTGAACTTGGCCACCATTAGTGGCAATAACAGTCTCGAAGCGGACCGGAAGGCCGTGCACATGTGTGAGATATTATTACAGCTTATCTTCTTCCACTCATTATTCAGGAAGGACTTCAGGTCAGCAATGTTTCTGTGACGGACTCAACAGTCTTTGGATTCCACTTTCCACCCGATGATGTAGTCTAGCTAGTTTAGATTCGGGCTCTGGGTGGGCCACAAGTTAATTAAAAAGATTCAACCAACGCTTCTTATGGAATTGCTGATGTTTTGGAGTAAAATAAAACCTCTTTGACTTCCCATCTACACCCTTTACCACTTTGACACGATATATAAATCTAGGGACTTCTTTTTTTGTTTTGCAAATTCTACCATGGAAATGGCAAAAGTTGGCCTCAAAACAGTGTTTGTTAGCTTCAGGAGATAGCTTGACTGACATACTCGAGCTGCTTGACGATGTCTTAGGTGTCATTTGCTATCAAAGTTTCTATCTCCAACCTTGTTTTTTTATCCTTGTCTAGAAGTGAGACAATTTTGTTTACAATATCTGATTTGAAGGATAACAAAATCAGCTTTTCATTCATGTTCCCAACTGTATGATTGAAATTTACAACACCTCTCAAAAATACAGTTTACGAGGTGGTGAAAGATTTATTCACCACATATATTTACTGTTTCAACTATTTAATATTTTAAGTTTTTTCGAGAGAGGCATCACGGTTAAAAGCAGTCCGTTTGTTTGGCGATTTTTTTGCTATCGAGAAACATGGATCAAAGAATTTGCATCAAGTTTTGTATAAAAGTGAAATTAAGTACTCCAAAACACATGATTTGTTGACAGTGTCATACAGGGAAACTGTTCTAAGTAAAAAAATATTAACAAGTAGGGCAAACTCTTCGGAAGATTGGCCGGAAGATGCCAAAGACGAGCCTCGCTCAGGACACCCAAGAACATTGAAAACGTTGAAGCAGTGAAGAAAACTGTCGAATCACTATCAGTGAAGTGACTTAGGATATTGACTTATCGGTTGGCTCGTGCCATACATTTTATTTGAACGCTTTTTTGGAATGAGACGAGTCTCATATAAGTTAGTTGAGAAACTGCTTAATTTTTTACCAAAATAATCATCCTACTCATCTTTACGTTTGAGAGATTTTTTCGGCTAAAAAATACATCCAGAATCATGCCTTAGCCACCATATTCACTGGATTTGGCCCATGTGACTTTTCCTCGTTCCCAAATCTGGAGAGACCTATGAAAGGACAAAGATTTGCTAAGATTGAGGAGATAAAGACTACACGGCTTGAAGAGCTCATGGATATACCGAAAAGTGCGTATGAGAATTGCTCCGAGGATATGAAAAAGTGTTGGCACGAATTTATTGTATCTCAGGGGGATTGCTTTGAACAAAAATATTGATGAACAAAAAAATAGGGTTTTCTAAAAATTCAAAGTCACTTTACTTTTTGAACACACTTCCTATATATATATATAAAATAAACCTATTTATATAAATAATTATATTACACTGTTAATAATTTTGGGGCCTAAGCCTCTAATTATGAAAACAAGCAACGCCTGGATTATCACTCCTTACAACAAATTTGTAGAAAGTGAGGGATAAACCTGTTGTAAAAAACAAAGTTTTATATCCGAATGCTTCAAAAAATTAACCTTTAATAATATTTAGATAAATTAATTAAAAAAATATAATATATTTCCCGATGGACAATATAGTTATTGATCTAAAATAGCATCTAAAGATTGACTAAAGTCTTCTTAAGGTATATTAGCATTTGAAGTAATGTTACTAAAAAACACTTAACCATTTACTGCATAAGTATTCAGGGGTAGCTTCTTTTGATTTCTCATAAGGTGGAAAAGATCACTTGATTTTGTTAGTGATGATGAAGTATCTCGAGTATAGCGGACTTCATGATAGAGATGTTGTTATTATATAACCCCATTAGAGATATTCGTCTATAGTATCAACCTAAGTAAATAGACCACCCCTTTTTTCAGCTATTCTAGGTTTTTATTTGTCCCACGAGCCACTGGAACATTATAAACTTATCTAGCATTCCTTTTTTTTAAAGATTGCTTTCTTTTAAATCCCAAATTTCTTAGCCACCTTTCCATAGTTTCTAAAAGACAATAACGATCTTTTCTCAATTAAACCTGTTGATCCGGCCTTGACTTGAGATGATAATTCACAACTCAGTTGCTTAGCTTCTCTTCTATAAGGTTTGTAGTTGATTCAGTCTATGCTGTGTTCCGCACCCAAACTGTGTACGGGTGATTTTTATAACTTAAATTGGGGGCTCATATGAATGACTGAGTGCTAAAAATATTCACCAAAGACAAAAATGTCACTTTTTTGATTTTAATATCCTTTGGCCAATTCAGGAAGTATCATCTAAAGTAGTTCAGGTTTTTATTTACTTGCTTCATCAAGTATAGCATTATGACCTTCTTCTTAATACTTTCAGTTATAGAACCTTTTCCAGGAAACAAACTTGAATGCTGGTTCCTCTACTTGTAGCAAAAGTAAAGTGTATATAACGAATTATTCCTTGTTTAAGTCTTAGAAGACTGAAATATTTTTGGTTTAAGTTGTTTCAGCCAATGTAGTCAAAGAAAGGAAATGCTCATCCAGATGTTCTCCAATGAGATTATCTACACAATACATAACTTTCAGGAATTCTAAGTCGACGAAGCATCTTACTATACTAGCTAGCTGATTAGTTACATTTTCATACTTAAGGAGAAAATATACAACATCTTCTATATGGTATAGACCAATTGTACATACCAGTGTCAAATAATTGAACTGTTCATCCTTGAGACTGACTAACCTATTTAATTTTGGTGAAATGTTGATATCAAATTCACAAGATTTGGGATCAAAGTCATGGTTTATTAAACAAGGAAACATTCTAAGGCTTGTTCACTGACACTTGATGCTGTTACATTGAAGAAAAAAAATGTAATATATTTAAAATTTACGAATCGTTCTTTCTACTTCAGATACAAACTTGTGATAAAACGATTGAGCATAAAAGTTGGGTGAACATTGCAGAAAAAGTGGAGGGGATTGTGCTCAAAATTAAGCAATTGGCTACAAATTGATCTATATTGAAGCTGTGAGCTGTTGGATCTGTTAAGACAAATTCAAATCTCTCAAAGAGTAATTAAATTATTACCATAAAATAGCTAAATGTACATAAAAGGTTATAGGGGCATCCCCAGGGAGTGAGGTGCAGTCCTGTAGACCCTTCCTCCCACAAATATAATTCTGCGGGCGCCCCTGGGTTGAGACAGGGAAATATATCAAAAAGAAAGTGTAAATCGAGAAATCAAGTGTAATTGAAATAGGGCTGGAGGGAGGCAAAACTACAGAGGGTTTGTGCAGGGGGATTAATGTTGATCGATCAATAAAAAAGTTATATTTACAACCACAATACCTCAGTATATATATTAAGGGGAGCCCGAACAGTCAAAATTAAATTTTGTAAAATAATAGCCCCCCTCTTACATTTTGTCCATAATTGTTAATTCATACTAATTATATAGGGAACTTTTCCTCTATATTTTTCAAAAAACTATGTGGATTTTGTATAGCAAAAATTGGTGAACATAAATTAAACTTACATAAGAAAACAACATGTGATAGGCCATGTGATTAATACCCTATCTTGAATCAATTCGAAGTTATTCTTGCGTTAATGCCCTATCTGGTAGATAAGGTACTCTTCCAATTTATATATGTATCTTTATTGTAATTAGGGCATTCTGCCTAATGTTAAAAAAAAGTTGAAAATATCATATATACAAATCATTTTCCCCTCTTTTATTTCCCAGACTACAATACTGGCGTTGAGTCATAAAATATACATATTTAAATCACACAAGAACACTGATTCAATCCCTCGAATTTACTTACTTTGTAGTTGTCCCAACAACTTTTGAATGCACATTTGTTCCTTTAATGACTTATAAATAATGGGCGAAGGAAAAATACATCATTTAAAAAAAAAATAATGTTTATCTCCTAGGCAATCAAAACTGTGTTTACATGACGGTCGGACACTACAATTTCCATTATTTTATCCCCATTTTTGAGAATCGGTCTACCACATCTTTCACATCAAAATTACCGGAACAGAATCCACGAAACCAAAATACCACGTAATTGACAGTCAGTATAATGTCCATAAACACTATTCACATTTCCAGGCACCTGGCCTGTATTTTCGTCTATATCGAAGAAAAACTGTAAAATATGGCGCATTTTGTCTTTGCTGATTTCCATCTTTCACGACCCCTCAAAAAATACCGAGTTAAACAATCACAAACTGTCTTAAAAATTTCTTTAATAAAAAACGCCATGTTGCGTTAACTTATTGCACTTAGCAGACTGGATGTTTTCTATATCACCTGGAGGTCTCCACTCCTTACAAGCGGACTCCATCCTTTCCAAAGCCATATCCATGATGTACGCAGCCAAGTGCAAAGGTTGACCCATATCCATAAGTCATCAGGAGGGACGTTGACCTTCTTCAGGGGCTGTAGAAGATTAATTTTATGTCTTTATATAGACATACACAAACTATAATATTAAACACAGGTTGCATGAGCTAAATTTATAGAATTGTTCCGAGGGGAAGGAATTTATAATATATAATGTTTTGTCTCCCCTCGCTGCATTTCTTTATTACTTCTTTTATTATAAGTTTTATTTGACGAAATCTTGTGTATATATTTTAATTTGTTTTTACAGTTATTATAGAAATAAAATAAAAACGCGAGATACACATTAGTAAAGCCATCTATCAGAAAAATTATGTATCAATATTTACTAGATCTTTTAATATTAAAGAAAGACAGTCGTAATAATATGTGCCTATATACATGAGTAATTAAATATAGATACAAAAAAATGATGCAATATATGTTTTTTTTGTATATTAGTCCAAAGGTTTGTTTCATTTAAAGTTGTATATGTACAAGAGTGGGACATAAAGAAACGATCATTTTTATAAAGAACATAGGACATACAATTTACATATAAAATAAATTAATGAGTAATATACTTGATAAAATTTGAATTTTTTTCTTCCAAATCATGTATTCTAGAGCTGAAACATTAATGGACTATAATATGTAAGAATACATACTTTTTTCATATTATGTGAAGTAGCTTTTTCATATAAGATAAATGAGTCAGCCTCTAACTAATATATAAAGTAATTATGAGGATGACACATCACTTAAAACTTTAATAATTATAACAAATATCCAAATGACTTATATATATATTATGACATAATAACGTGAAATAACTAGTGATATTTGTAGATTAGATTGAAGCTTTTTTTCCAGATGGATAAAAAAGTCAATTGAATAGTTATATTATTGATGGATTTTATAGCATTCTACTCCTCTTGAATACACGGATTGGAGGATAATGTAGTCTAGTGTACATTATATATGTAGGTGTTGAAAATAAGTATGATTTATTTTTTCTATTTATCTTTGTTACGATCCAACATATTTCTAAATTCTTGAAGACTTATTCTGCCATCCTTTTTAGCATCGCAAGACTTGAAAATCCGATTAACTTCTGACTTTTCCACATTTTTCATCATCTGTAATTAAACATTTTAATAAAAAAAAATCCTTTAAATTTTTGTAAAATTATTTGTGAATAAATCGAAAGAAATATCCTTCCTTAGAACAGGGATGTCGGATTTAAAGACTGCGTTTTTATTTGTCCCCAAAAAATTTATTTAGGCCACTGCTCACTCAAATTAGAATTCAATATACATAGTGTTTGATCTGTTCTAGAACTGATTTTCTAATCGATTCCCCATTTTCAGTCTTTTTTTCATGGTTCCGATCTTTTTCAACATTCAACAGTTCTAAGGACTGATTAGTTGGTCTTACAGTCCTAGCTATCTTTTTATTTTCTTCACTCCAAGCTAGGATTGAATAATATAAAGACGGAAAAAATAATTCATAATATTTAGAACGTATATTAAGTAGCTCTACTTTAAGTTTCAGGACTCTTGTCTGTTTGAAGGGGGTTATGATAAAACTTCAACAACTGAATAAATAAGTCATTTATTTAGTAGCTACAATATTTCATCTGTTGTAGTTGCCAAAGGCCGATAATAAGGACCAGCCCTAGGTTTCATATAACTATATTTCTTTTATATTAATTGTATTACTATGGTTTATATGTGGAAAAAATATCGCACTTCTTAGATTTTCAAGGATTCTTCAGATGTAAACCCGAAGTATGGAGAAACCAGACTATATATTTTTAATTCATTCTGTTTTTAACTTTTGAAAATTTTAAATATAGATATAATTGTATCTAAGTGAATTTAGATATAGTCTGGCACTTTATCAAAAAAGTTTTAATATATTTAGAACTTGGGAGGTATGATAGGTATAGTGCCATCATGACGAGTCTAAATTTGTGTGGAAATACTCACCAGTTCAAATTCCTCCCGACTTAAAAATCCATCCTTGTTTAGATCAAATTTCCTAAATGCATATTCCACTTTATCCATTTTGGATGCCGTTTCCTGGATGTACATGAAAATAAATTAGATTATTTGGTCAATTAACAAAAGGATAACAAAGAAAAGGTAACCTTTTTATCCTTTTTTGCAATTTTATCTTCATCAATATCCTTTCCTCCCTTGCTAAAAACCCTATCCACAAACTCAACTTTCCCCAAATCTGTTCCGAGAGCAAATTTAATAAACTCTGGTAGCTTAATATCTCCACTTCCCTTGTCACATATTTTTCTTGCCTCTTCCTCGGTCGTATTTACATCATTCTCCTTCATAACCCGCATAAACTCCCGGATAGTCAATCGACCATTACCACTCACATCCGCCTTATTAAATAGTTCCTCAATGTTCTTCTTTCGCTCTTGTTCCCGACGCCGCCTCGCTATTCCCATCATCTGGAAACAAAATAACCAAAATAATGTTTCGATTTGGAATTCATCAGACCCTGTATAATACAGGGTCTTGCAGATAAATTAAGACGGTCTTTAACTGCATTCACATCAATAAAGAGAGCATGTTATTGAGGTTAGTTATTATATTGTGATTGAGTCCGTCTTGAATGTGATCAGACAGTAAGTTATTATGGAGGAGCGAAGAAGGTCAACAATTGTTGCATTTGCTGACGCAGGGAACGACCAGTTGCTGTAGTTAAGGTAAAACTGGACAGTGAACCGTACGCATAACAAAAAATTATAGATGGCTGTCCATGAGAAGTAAATCGTTCCTCACGTCTTTAAGACCAAGTTTCTGGTATCCATTACGACCTTGGGTGTCTTGGAGAGGAACAGGTAAATGAAACCCCCGTTCTTCTGTAACTCGAAGGAACGTGTCGGTTCAGATAGATACGGTGAGGTTATGAAAACTATTGTCATTCCCTGGATGATAAAAGAGGCCAATAGAACCCAGTTCGTGTTTCAGCAAGATTTTGTTCCTGCATTCACGATCAAAAAGACTCAGGCCCACCCCAAACTCCCCTAATATGAGTCCCTTGGACTTTTACTTCTAGGGGAAATTAGAGACACAGGTTGTTACTACTAACCACAACAGCATTAAGGCCCTAAAGACCTGTATTACAAAGTACTGGGAGGTTATTGATCCTACAGAAGTTTTCGAGGCATCCACGGTCTTCAAGCCAAGAATCGAGAGAATGATTGCCAAAAATGGAGATCCCATTGAATAACATTATTGTCAATAAAATAAAGAATAAATTGAATCATTACACATTTTTTCTACTTGCAAACTTAATTGATCTAGAAGCAGTTAAATTGAGTGCCAATTTATCTGCAAGACCCTCTATATTTAGTCATATGCATGATGATGAATTGTTTGGTTACATGTACACAAAAGTAAAGTTTCTAAATGTTGAAGTATTAAAACCAAATTCAAACCTTGGCAACCTTTGAACTAAACAAAATAGTTTTTGTAACCAAGGGAAAGAAGGTCAACAAGATAAGCCTAAAAAAAGTCGTCCTTTCAGTCTTACTTGAAAATTTCCTAGAGAAGTTGTAGAACTAGGTATTTATATCTATAAAAAGAGATTTATATGTATACATTGCTTGAGGCAATAATTTAAAAAAATGTGCAAATGTATTTGAGCCATAATAAATATGCAAATAATGCGGAAAAGTAAAATAAAATAATCAATAGGAAGTTAGCAACAAAGACAGCCCAAACAAAGTTACTCATAGTTGATCTCAATCATCACATCCTAGTACCACATTTTTATCCAAATTTTCTTTGAAAAATTGCAGATTTAATGTTTCAAATATAATTAACGTATCCTTTTTAAATTAGGGGTTACGAAACTAATTATGATGTTAGTTTATTATGTCTGAAATAGAAGCAATTTATAAGAGAATACAATATTGAACATACTATTTATATTTCTCTCTATAATTATGTGGCCCATCTTGAGGTAGTACAACTTCCACTTTGGGAGTCCCTAATTCACATGATGATATAGCTCTTACAAATTATTATACCTTTTGAGTAAATGACAAGAGAGATATGAGTGAGGGCTCTGGTGCAAATTATAATCCAGTTTTTCTCAAACTTTCAACAGGGTGCTTTAGTGCAACCTGAAGAATGGGCACAACATTTACGTTTCTAAAGCAAGATAATTTATTGTTCAATATTGGACTCTATCGTTTTGGTTTTCTCATTAGTACACTGTGAGAGAAAAACGTTTGAGAAACACTGTTCTAAACTATTGGAAATACCTCTTTTTACCCTTTTGTACTGCCTAATTGATAAAATATCCTTGCTAAACGTTATATTCTTAAAAGATTTTCCGGACGAACCCATCAATTACCACATTAAATATTTCACTATGTATTTTTTTGTCCTAATGTAAATATGATTTTAATTAGAGTAGCTCGCCATTTTTTCGTTTATTTTAATATGACTGCAATGCTTATATTTGTCAATGTTCTTATTACTATATTGTACAAAATATTGTACTATTTATCTGAATATGATAGAGAAAAGATGAGAATGCCTTTTCAAAAGTGTTTTAAAAATAAAAAAAAACTTTTCATCGATTTTGGTTGTTTCTATAAGTTTTTGTTTAGAGCAATCAATTATTTACGAAGATTAATGATCAAAATAAAGCAAAAGAAAGGCCTTGTTAAAAGTATATCCCTCCTTATTAATGATTAATTAATATAGTGCTATCGATTTCTCTAAATTAGTCAATTAATATTTTACTCCTACAGATGTTTTTCTTCCTCATACGTATATTTATTGAATGGATTCATAACTCATAGGCATAGGAATGTGTTGACTTTTCAAAAAAACTATTTGTAAATAGTACCAAACAAAGAAAAAAATATTTATATATTTTATGAAACCTTTTAAAGTGTAATGTTTTTTTGTTTTTTTTGAAGAGCCACAAAGACTTTCCCCCTCATTCCTGATGTTGCGGATAAGAGTTGGTTATACTGAGAGGAATAAATAAGACCTTACTTTGAAAGATTTTTGATCCCTTTGAGAGTTTCTTACTACTCTTTGGTCACTCCAAGACTGTTTCTAACATCAAAATATGTTTTTTTATATATATTAAGAGGGTTGCAGTTTAATATATAAGTATTTAGTTGAGCGCACTCCAGGGGAGTTTTGTTAAGAAGAAAAAGAAGAGAGTTTCTTCTTTGCGCGTATTTCGTATCCCATCCCAGCTAAAGTGAAAGCCCCACTACACTTACTCCTACTATTACATACATAGGCCTACGACTTATTGTAAAAAAATAAATGTCAAATGGGTTCGTATTTTCATAATGCAGGAGTAATTTCTACCGTCTGTAAAAGGTGATGATGGTAAATGTAAGGCAAACAACCTTAAAGAACACGTGTTTGATGATGATGATATTTGTATATTATTCTAATTTTTCCTTTTCTTTGACTCAGTATTGTTTGTTTTGTTATAAGAGTACTGTACATGAAGGATGACTTTTTGGGCGTGGGTAAAGGCCTCACATTCCCACAAAAAGAAAACGAAAAAAAAAAAACCCGAAAATGTTGTTTTAGTATTTTGACAGTTACTTAGTTAATGGGAGAAAATCATAATATTATTCTCAAAAACAAAAATAAGGCGTTTTTTTTTTACTAAAAAAATGTTTTACCCATTCTCTGTTTTGTTATAATATTGGCGTAAGCTATATTGTGGGTATGAGTCCTCAAAACACGTTCTAATGAGTATGTGTTCATATGCAGATATGATGAATACATTTTTAAATGACCCTTTAAGACTTCATTGATAAATTATGTACTAATGACTGTGTGTGTACACATTGAGTAGTAATTTTTATGGTCATAACGGGTTTAATGGCTGGAAATACATTATACTTAGTTGTAGTTGAATATATGTTCAAAATAGAGTTAGTACTTTAATAGATTGTGTATTTAAAAAGAAAACAAAAAACATAGAGATAATTGGATGATGATTTGCAAAGAAGCTCTTTTAATGTTTTGAAAATCCACTAAAAAAATTATTTGCACAAGGGATGAAAATTCTTCATGGATGATGAGTTTTGTACTCCTTTTTAATATCATTATTACTTTTTAAAAGTCCTTCGATACAACTTAAATTCTTTGTACTAATAGCATCTTTATAGGCTATTTCATTTATACTAACTAAGTTTTCTATTAGCACTCAAAATGTACGTTTCAAGCACTAGTTGGCCAAATATTTGGATTGGAAAAGTAATTAGTATTTTTATTTTTATCATTGTAATTCTATCTTTAGTTTTAACAAAATAAATTCATCAACTTTCCAGATAACATTGTTATATATTTTGGCCAGAATATAAAAAAGCTAAAAAAAATAAAGTAATAAAAGTTCCTCATCAACAAACAATCTGAGGTTAACTGAAAATTAAACCATTATGGAGCTCCCGCTCAAGAATTTTGAGCGGGAGGGCGCTCGCCATTTTAGAAGAGCGATAAAATCGCTCGAATTTCCCCTCATTTATATAAATTTGTACTACTTTTTCCGTTTTTACTTCTTATGAGATAATTAAAAATGTGAGAATTAAAGAATAATTTCAATGATTGAAATAAAAAAACTATTGAAGTTATGTCTCAAGATAAGTTAGAATATTTTTTTCAATGCTGTATCTTTGGCGGGCTTAGTCCTCATGTAGCTTGCCACTCTGAGAAGACTCAGACATCAGTTCCCTCATAGACACCGCCATCTCCTTTGTGTGTGGAGATTGTATTAGACAGACTTGTGAACGGAACGAAAAATTGAACGACCTTCCATGGAACGTGCATTCAATAAACGGAACGTTGAATGGAACGGAATATTTTTTGAACGCTAAAAATGAGATTTTACTGTTCTGTTCCAATGGGTCATAGTAATTTCGGAATTGGTGTAGTTGTCCACGGGATAGGTATCCTAGAAACACGACTACAAAGCAGGGGCAATTTTACAAATTTGGGAGGGACTTCTTTGTTTGCGGACACCCCTAATATTAATATTTGTGTAAATGTGAATTAACCACTCTAAAAAGCTCATAACTATTATTTATGTCCCTTCAACCAAGGTTAATAGAAATACAAGGTTATACGATAACGTGTTCACGACTGATGTTTGACTTCCACTACGCTTTTAATATTGACGTCATAGTAGATGAGTGGTTGCGTATTTTGTCAAAGTCTGTTTTTCTTGCCGAGCAGTCTGTACGATACATTAAATTGAAAATTCTAGCTATAGTGACGTCATATACTATGAGTGGTTGTTTTTTCAAAATCTACCTGTCTTGTCCAGCAGTCGGTACAATACATCAGATTGACAATTCTAGCAAGCACGATTACATGATGGCCTAACCTTGTATTTCTATTAACCCTGCATAATTAAATTTATCTTCTACTTAATGTAACACATTCTCACGCTCTTTATTTTTTATTTTTGGCTGTAATTTTTTGTTTGGATTTAGGATAATATGTTAAAAGTTATTGGTTGCAATCAAGGTTAATAGTATTCCTATTAATCTTGGCTGCAATGTATTTTTAAATGTCACCTACATGTTGGGGTTTAGTTAAAAAATTTATTTAATTTTATGAATAATACATGAATCATAAATACAAAGGTTCAATCATTTATATTTATAAAATGACAAGTAATATTTCAAAGAGATATTACGGTCAATTAAAGGCATTGAATTCAAATTTATGGGAAGAATTGAAATACCCAAGAGTGTTAACTATAGTTTAAAAACTCTGTTTGCTCTATTTTACTTAATTTGGCCAAATAATGTCCTAGAAATATAACTTATTAACTTCCTAATTCTATAAATGTGGTGGTGAATTTTAGCTACTTTAATTACAATTAGTGGTGCCTCCAAAAGGTTAATCAGAATCATTTTTTCGTTGAAATTAACTATAATTTGTTATAAATTGTATTTATGTTCAATTTTGAGAAAAATTGTTCTAGTTTCCTTTTCGGTTGGCGTGCTACAAATATGCAATTTTATTACAATGCCTCAATACAATTAAGGGTTGGTCATGAGTTATGTATAATAGATTTTGATAATTAATTATGACTCAATTCATCTATATTTAGATATAAGATTAAGAGAAGATCGATATAATTGAATCACAGCGGATATAGCTATTATTACTTCTGTGAAAATAAAATATTGTAATTTTTAGTCGGCTATTAGTGTTTTGAACTTGAGTTTGATTACTTTTTTTATGACTCCCATGGACATTTTTAGAAAAAAAAGCTTTGGCGCCCAGACATAAATGAAAGAGCTCTCTTTTTTTTCTACATTCAATTTAACTTAGCAATTTCATTTGGATTATCTTTCTTTTTATGCCTCAAAAACTGTGGAGCTTCATTTAACGAGCGCTAGTGTATATATGCATACTGTACAAGCCTGGTACAGTACCTTTGTAATTGGAACACTGACCGGAACGAAAATAACGGCTGAACGATGAACGAAAAATTGAACAGAACGCTGAATGGAACGCTTACAAGCCTGAATTAGAAGATAAATCTTTCTTTTTTGTAAACTAATTTTCCCAACTGAAATACAATTCGATTTTTGAAATATTTATGTATTAAATTAACATAAGATCTCAAAATCTCACGCAAACATAAGTTCAAAAATTTGAGAGCCCTGTGTTCAAGTTCCAACTAATTATCAGGATTGTTTGGAATATCGTTAAATCTAATCAATCACAAATGTTACTTTCTAATTTATACATTGGTGATCAGTTATTTATGGATAGATGAATCATTTTATAGATTTTTTATTTATTTTAAATATTATTTTAGATCTTTAAGTTTTATTTATTCTTGTACCTAATTTATCTTCATTTTTTTTAGAATAAATGATATATATATATACTTTCAGTGCAATCATAAAGAATTGTCAAATACTTACTCCCATACGAGCAAAAAAAATGAGCGCTGCTCATTTTAATTTTACGGGAGCGCACTCATTGCTTTAAAAAACGAGAGGGAGCGAGAGAGCGCTCACAAAATTAGTAACTGAGCAAGAGTGGGAGTGCGCTCAGGATTTCTTGAGTGGAATAAAGCTTTAGAACAAGTAGCGAAACAAGCACAATTATCAGTTGAAAAATTTCCTTGTCAAAATTTCCTTTTTTTTATCCGCCAGGGGCAGTATACTATAGCTGTTATTCCTACCTGCAAGAAAATAACAACTCTAAATATAAACTAAAATAAATTCGTGTATTATTTATTCTTAATTTCTAACAATCAATAAAAAAGCATTTGAGGATGCTATAGTTTTACAGTTTCATCCACGAGTCAACATTGACTGTGAGGCATCATGCGGGGACACATTGCCAAAAAAAATAAATGTATTTAATGATCATTCTTGTTGCAAAATAAGGTAATTGTCCTTCTCATTCATGTTACTCTCATTAAAAAATTTAAAATGTGGAATTATTTGCGACGAATTGCAATAATTTAGTTATCCTAAATTAATATTAATTCATTCCATTATGAGGGCACTTCAACAGGTTGCTCAAACTGCTATTAGAACCGTTGTTACAAAAATCCTGGTAACTGTCCAATAAATAAATCAGTAATATAAAAAATTTTTAAAGAAGAGAGTGAGTCGGAAATGAATCAGTTATTAATCAATGAACACTTAATGACTGCAGTTTCTTGCAAATAGTTCAAGAATTTATTAGTATTGTATTGTATTAGTATTTATAAAGTATTGCAGCATGATTCGTAATCAAATATATGTTGTTTTTTTCCTCAACAAAGTCTCTGGTCGGCAAAAATTATTTTTTTTAAATTCAAACAACCACCCCCAAATTTTTAAAAGATTTTAATGTACATAAATGTTAAACAGGGGCGTCAGATGCGTTATTTATTTTTTGTGTGTGATGGGGGAATTATTTTGAAAATAAAACCAAAAATTTGAAAAATTAAATTTCAAATATAAAATCTTTTGGAACAAAATTTTAAAAATCCAAAGTTAGTCACAAAAAATTAAATTTTTTTAATACAAAATTCAAAAATCTACTGCTGTTGTCCACAACAAATTTGAAAAATTAAATTTCAAAACATTAACTTTTTTGAGAAATTTCAAAAATCCATACCGATTCAGTGAAAATTGAATTTTTTGGAAAAAAATTGGAAAATTAAATTAAAATATCAAATATTAAATTTTCTAGTAAAAAGGAAAAAATCTTTCATGGGCGAGGGGGAGGGGTACAGCCCCTCTTGCGGACAACCCTGTTAAGAGTGTAAGTTTTCTA
Organism: Lepeophtheirus salmonis; assembly: GCF_016086655.4. Taxonomy (NCBI): domain Eukaryota; kingdom Metazoa; phylum Arthropoda; class Copepoda; order Siphonostomatoida; family Caligidae; genus Lepeophtheirus; species Lepeophtheirus salmonis. The sequence goes on from NC_052143.2 coordinate 25,535,090, forward strand.
TAGAAGTTTCTTTAAAGGTATTCAATATGGATATACTATGTATCTATTATAGAAGTATTTTCTGAATATTTTTTTAATTTTCTTAATTAATTTATAATTGTGTTTCTTAGAAATATTACAAGATTGAGTCATCCATCTTTTTTATGCAATAACTCTGGATCCTTTATTCTTATACACGTGTATCTACAATCTACTTAATATTTACACTGTAATTACGCATATACTTTCTATGAGTATTTGCTAAGAAGGAAATTATTTATCCAATAATATAACAAATGATAATTATCTAAAATATTTAATATATTATTCTAATGTAGGAAAGAAAATTGTGCGAAATGAATCAATTATGAAGCTTAAGTGTTTTGATAAATATCAACAGAAATTATAACTACCAAACAAAGTAATTACTTATGTTTGTCAAATACAGGGTGGAACGATTAAATCTGATTTTTTTGAATTGACATTGGATATTTAACATTCATTAGAGACAAACACAAGAGTATTCATTTAAAATATTCATGCATTATTAATATTTCATTCAAAATAAACTCACATATCGTATTTTATGGACATTAAATCGATAATTGATCGATTACCAATATGAAAATTTCTTTATGCGTTCAATAATTGTGTATGTCCCTACTATGTACATCAATATATTTTGACAATTAAAATGTTCAAGGATATTGTATAAAAAATTTGCTTATTAGTATGTACTTTACAAGACACAATACCAATCAATTCGTCATCTCCATTCTGGATATAGAACCCTCTTCCCAAAAGTGTCAAACAAGTCTTTTTTTAGTATTAAAATCATAAATATATCGATGGTACCATATTTTGAATTCAGCATAACGAAAAAACATTTCAAATTAAAAGTGCTTACTACGAGGCACATTTTTAACAAATAATATAAGTAAAATGTGGCTCGTGAAGATCACTTTTAATTTGAATTGTTTTTCGCTATACTGAATTCAAACAGTTCACTACTTCACAGTTTGAATTTAAATATCATATTTTTAGTTTATATTTACTATTTTCTTGCCATTATAATTATGTAGCTGTCGTTTCTCACTAATTTCACGACTGAGTCTTGTCTTTTTATTATTTATTATTTTTTCTCTAATACAGATAATCTATAATAGATAATCTTGAATGAACAAGAGACTGGATAATTAATATACGTAGGTAGTTTATACGAATGACATTCAAGGCAAGATTATAAATAATAAATTAACTTATCTTTGAATACATCAAATTATCTGTGAATGGGATATTATGAAGGTATCCTAATAATAAAAAATTGCCCTTGTCTGGAGAACTTATCAATAAATACTGTTCTTATGTGTAGTTATTATGAAGTAAAAAATCTAGTTTCTAAGAAAAATACAATTTTTTTCGAATTTTGCTCTTATTTGGATAATTACTCTACGGTAGAAGGACAATAACAACATCCTCCAAGCTTATTCGAAGGACTCCAAAAATAATGATTACACCTTTTTTTATATGTATAATTTTTAAGAATATTTATTAATATTGGCTCTTGTATCGTTAATAGGATGTATTTGTATAAATGAACCAGTCTTTGAATAAATAGGTAACGCATGAAATAGTATGGTCGTCTCCGTTTCTCTAATATGCTTCTTGTACTTTATGTACAATGTGAACATTTCATATATTTTGCGCATATTTTTTTTTTTAAATTACAGTCCCTTAAACTAGTAGGAAAAAAAATAATTTTCCTAACCAATAAGAAAAGTACCTGGCGATCCATTGAAATCTGAACATTTACAAATTCAATAATTAATGAAAGTTGAGTGATTGAAATTAATTCATATTTCGATATACTAAAGCATAAACAATTAGTACAAAAAAAAAAAAAAAAAAAACTGAGCTCTCTAGTTTGTGTACAAGTCGAGATAAAAATTACACTTTGATGTAATTTGACGAATTTGCATTACTGCACTCCAAGTAGTTGATCTCTCCAGAACAACCCGTCTACACCGTCAGCAAGTCTGAAACGTTGAAGGAGAAGAAGATTTCTGTCAAAAAGGCCAAATTGGACCCAAAGGAGTTAAAGAAAACAATCCAGGCCAATTCCCTCAAGTCCATGAGGGTCCATGCAAGAAATCTCGGGGGTTTTCATGCCAGACTGTCCAGAGAGCTATCAAAAAGTGTATAGAAGAACCTTGTGAGTGTGGAGAGGCCACCAAAACCAAACTCATCCGTTGAAAGACTCCTTTGAATGAGTCTTTTGAACTCTTTTTTGACAATTTTGTCCCCCGCCCCTACAGGCCTGATGCTTACCCCTTTGACAACACCTTTTGGGTGCATGTCGAAGGGAAGGCCTGCAGTGTCTGTCATCCAAACACCGAGGACCTCAAAGCCAGTCCGCCAGCATTGGGACGCTATGAAAGAGTACTATATATGCAGTGGGGGCTAGGACTTCCACAGCCGCCTGGAATCCATCATTGCCTCCAGAGCAGCTACATTTATGATTTATAATTCATATCTATTTATAGTATCAATTTTGTTGAAATTCTATTGTAAATTAATAAATTATTTCTTGTTGAAGTTTAAAATTGAAAGTCTTCATATTTTAATGGAACACTCGGTATATAACTACATATACAGGGTTTGACAATGTCTTACTCATAAAAATAAGATTTATTATATTTAGTTAGAGTCAAATTTAAGAAAAATATTTGGATACCAACTAATAATGCCATTTTTTAATGTTTCTCTTTGGAGGAAAGTTTGGGTGATACACTAAAATTACTATATTAATTTTCTATCATTGAGGTATATATCCTGGTGTAATTTCTATCAGACACGGAGTAGGCTACTAACATAAATATAGTGTAAGATTTATACTACTATCTATTAAACCTTATGAGTGACGAGGAATATGACTATTTGATGTTATATAGTAGTTTTATCAGAAGTAGGCAATTTGATGTTTTTATAATCCAGCTTTCTGTAAAACTATTTAAAAGCCTACTAAACACGTACATATGTCCAGTATGACATGTCCTACATTTTGTTTGATAAGATACCATCCGAGTTTAAAAAAAGTAAGGCGACTTTTCAAATTTTGCAGCACCGGGTATGCTATATTTTTTATTATTATGTTAGTACACTCGCCACGAACATATATTTGCTGTTCCAGCTATATAACATGTTTAGTTTGTTTATGAGAGGAAAAGGTTAGAATTATTTTGCATGTTCAGAGATTTTTTGCTATTGAAAAACATGGATCAAAGAATTTGCATCAAAATGAAATTAAGTGCTCATACGGTGAAACTCTTCTCTGTAAAAAAAAAAAAAAATGTTTAAAAACTCTTCAAAGATTGTTGGGAAGATGCCAATGACAAATGAGGTTTTGATCACTATTTTTTTCTCTCAATTATTGTGGCGTAGTGCATCATGAGTCTCTTTCCCACCTTCTCCTCACGCTCTTACAAAAATGCCATCTCTACTCATGGGTCTAGCTTTCGTCTATGTACCTTATCCTTGAAAAAAACTCTCCTTGATTCAGTTTTTCAAACTACTAGAACCCCAACATCTATCCCCTTAGTTCAAATCCTTTTCAACTCTCAAAGATTTTCGCAGTTCCTTACATTTTGGAATGTCGATCATCTTTATAAGTTTAATAATTCAATTTTGCACTCTCAAAAAGCTTTTTACAATTCTAATTGGACGTGATAGCTTCTTTTTACTCACTTTTCTAGAACCTCATCTTCATCTGACCATCTCTAATCTCGCGATATTTCGGAACTCAAGTAACCTAAAGGAAAAGTTTTTTAACCTTTTTTTTTCATTTTCACCAAAACACTCAGATCCACTCACACAAACGATTGTTACATAACATCTGGACGTACAAAATGGCAGAAACTTTGGGGAGTAACTATCAACAGATGCTACAGAGATGTGACTAGCTTTTATTTACGAGTGCTGTCATCTTGAAGTTGAGTTCCGAAGCTTTTCAGACCCCCCCTCGTATAATAAAAGTTTCTTCTACTCGAATATTATTTAAAAGAAATGTTAGTTGTATTTCACTCATGATCCTTCATTTTGACCCATCAACACCTGATAATTGTCCTTCAATTTTGGTTCAAATTCCCATATTATTCATATGAACAATTACCGCAAAGTTATTTCAGCTCTAGTATCCGGTATTGTTTTTATCCTTTTAATCCTTTTTGACCGTACATTAATTCGAAAAATACAGTTCCATCGTTTTCATTATTTACTAATCAATTTACTTGTAATGTATTTAAAAGATACTCCTTTAGATTTACACATTAGTTTAAAATGACGCATGGTTTTTTTACTTTGCTTGCATTTTCTCACCAATGCAGGACATTTTTCTCCATTTCTATGGCAATCTCTCAATCCAGTTGATTAAACCCGAATAGCTTTGTGAAAGTTTCCTTTGGACTAGCAAAGATTTACCAGTATTAATATCCGTTAGAATTAATAGATACATTAATAACTGTTTAAATACACAAACAGCTGAAAATAAAATACATTCAATTTTTATTTTCCCCTAAAAGTGAGTTGTGGCTATCATGCATAGCTCTAATTCAATACATTAATGTTGATAAGAGTAAGTTAATTAAACAAACAAACATACATTAGAATTTAATTCCATTACTTATGAAGCGGCTCATCATCAAAGATAATTTATAATTATATAATTTATAATTCCAGACTGGTAATGAATACAAACAAAATTATAATTATTATAAAATAGGATTTTTTTTTTGGATAGATTTCCTAATTTTAATTTTTTTTTAATATGTTGATGAAAATAATATTATTTTTATCATATGGTCTTTGTTCGAAAAACGATATTTGAAGCACACTTTTAATTCAGCACGTCTCCTTCAGAGCATCCTTTTCTAATGCTTCGAATCGTAATGTTCATCATGTCGTTTCGATCAAAATAAAACCAAGGACAGAATGATTCATGACAGCTCTCGAGATGCCCCTCCAGACAAAAACTTTTTCCCTTGTAGCCATTCTCAGAAAATATTCTCCATTCCATTGAGCCTCTAACAATGATCGACCTTATAGGGTTTTCAATCAAGGGGTCGTCATGTATTCTCATAAAGGACTTCGTTCCAGCAAAGTTATTGTATGTAAACATTGTCACAAAGGCTCTCTTCTTAGGGGACTCACTTATTAAACGAATAGACTTTACTTTATTATTCAACCGGCCAAAATAGGGAGCACGAGCCTCCTTGCCCCATAGAACATAGTTAGAACCATTGAAATTTTTTTCCGAATAGAATATCCAGAGTCCGGTTCCTTTCGCTGAGGAAATCGTAATTTCATTAATGAATGATTGACTTTCTTTTAGATGAAACGAACAACCTTTAAAGTAAGGTTCATCAAAGACCTCAATGTACTCCTTTTCAAATGAATTATATCTTGGAAGAAGTAGAAGAGACGTCAAGGTATTGAGTATTACAAGTTTAATGTTTTTCATTCTTTGAGCCCTTGTTTTAAAAGAAAAGAGGAAAGAAGGCACTGCCAATAGTGTTGAGAATATTCTTATCATTGATTCATTAAAACATAATTTATTTGTCATTTATCACTTACTAGTTAATTATCTTTGTACATTGTAATAGATAATATTTCACATACTAAAAAAGCAACTATATGCCGCATTTTGAATTTTGAAAACGTTCTCGCGCCCTTGTATATATTTATTAGTGATGTTTCATATCCGGGGATTATGCGCATTTATTAATATTTTTATCCTATTTTGGATTTGCTATAAATGTAATATTCGTTCAAGCATTTATGCGTATACTTAAAAAAAACATTATTATTCGAAATCACATCCACAAATTTCAAATGTTGATATTCACCGTGGCCATTAATTTTTATGTATACATTTTTAACTTTATTCACATTTGCGTATACACATTTTTAGATGTTCAAAACATATCTACACATTATAAATGTACCTAAACTTATTAAAACAATGCTATTGAAGAATGACAGTAAGTGAGTCATAAACAATCTTTACTCAACAATAAATCAAAAGTAATGCAGTCGATTATTTTAATACTTGTCATCAATAATTGAAACTTGTAAACTATGAATTAAAAATGTAACACATTCATAATGAGTATTAATCATTATTCTTATGCAAGGGGTTGGTAACTTGCAGACTCAGAATAGGCAAGTTTTTGATCAATAACCATAATTGATCTTAGACCACAAAATTAATTTGTCTTAATATATGTTAAAAGAACTAAGAGAAAAATATTGAACCCTGACCATAATGGAATCATACAAATAAGTTTACATAAACCAAGTATTTGTGCCATAACCACGTACATAAAGTAAAATAGTTGATGCACATAACCTTAGCAATTTTATATCTCTCATGATATGAGATTTAATAGACCGGACAATATTATAAAGAAGCTCAACTGGAATTTGGGAACATTTAAATAGTTTCAATCCCGTAAACCCCAGTTCATAGATAAACTTTAAAATCTTTGTGTTCTTCCAATCTTAATGTACGGTTATGAGATCTACAATCCTTCCCAGAAGCTACTTTATTAGATTCCTGGAGAATTTAAAAGTCAGGTTTGTGTCGATATTTACTACACTAGGAAATAACGATTATATCTTTACAAAATTGGCCTTATTACTCTAGGTATATCGCACACATGCAATAAAAGATGTTATTACACATCACAGAATGAATAAAAAACTAAAACTGTCTCTCTGACCCTGGAGATCATACAAAGGCCTCGTCTGCATGGGATTGTCCTAGAAGGTCTTGTGGGAGCAGACTGGGTCCTCGAAGAAGACAATTTATATTGTTTCCATACAGTTGAAGGTCGGGGAGATCCTCGTTCACTCTCCAGGAGAAGATAGGAAACCCTCCGTGTTCGTCAACCAACTAAAGTAAGCTTCCAAGAAAAAGCCAAACTCCTCAATTGCTGACATGGCCAGAAAGATGAACAAGTCCCCATTAGCAATATCCAGGACTCTAAAGAAGTTAGGATAGGATGTAAGTATCTGCGGCTTATTCTGCGGCCTCTATTGACAGAACAACAGAGAAAACTATTTTCTGCTGAGAAGAACTTTACTTTTGACCCCACCTTCAACAGCCAAAATGATTATGTAACGACGTTTGGTGATTTAGCAGAGGAGTGCCGATGTCTCCACCACCACCAAACAACCTGTTTCACTGATTGTGTCAGGCATCCAACGGGAAGCCCATGTGATTCCCTTTAGGATACATGCTGAAGGCTGATGAGTGTATCAAAATTATTTACACCAAAGTTTCCATTGTTGGTAATTCTGCATGGGTGTACAAACAAGATGGATTACCCAAACATATCGCAAAGAAAACAAAAGAGTGGCTCCAGCCCGACATGTAGTTCTGGCCAAAGGAGTTCTGGTAGATACCAAACCTCAACTCCCTAGACTATTCTATATATGTAGGTGCCCTCAGAGTCCAAGTCCTGCAGGAGACGCCACAACAGGAACTATGTCCTAAATACCTCCATCAACAAGGATTAGTCCTCCATGACGCCGAGTACATAAAGAGGGTCTGCAGAAACTTCTGCCTCCGGCTGGAGCTCACTATTAATCCAGAGAGCGGATACATTGACTAAAACATGTTCCTTGGGTTTCAATTAATGATTAATAGTTAATAAACTTGTTTAAGAATTGCCCAGGAACCCTGTCATGGACTTCAATACTTTGTGTGTTAAAATAGGGAAAATAGTAATGCTTGACCCGGTATACTACCTATAAAATATAAAATTCAATATGTCACAATTACATACACTAATACACTTTGTATTTTAAAATTTATGAAAGGTACAATGATGAAAAAAGATATTGAAGACAACTTTAACATCAAATAGGTTTAAGGAACTGCTGTAGAGTACATAGACGCCTTTTTGTGGTCGTGTCAATTGTCTTCTCTTTGTATTGTTTTATTAGAGTGCATGTATATTGTATTTGGTAAATAGCAATATATTATTTAACTAAAAAAAAAAGAGACAGTTCATTAGGATTAGACAACATCAATGAAATACTATTCACAAACACAGCAAACGAAGATCAGGCCAGTATCACAGCAAACCAAAAGAAGACTATAAAAGTATTTTAAATCAAATTACTATTCTCAACCCTTAAACATGGGACCACAAATGACCTCAATTTGAAGAGGATAAGGTGAGGACATAAATAAATACATCAATTTGATATTTCAATCATGTTTCAATTTATAACTGAAAATGTGCCATAATGTAGCTTGGAAGGGGAATAACACCTCCCAATCCCATACTTTTTTCCACCTTCCACGAGTTAAATACAATTCTGGCAAGAATTTCAAATCACTGTATAAACTTTGTCATACATAAATAGTAAATTGTGAAAAATAAATCAAATACTTTGGTTAACAACATTTACCTACAATTTGGATGTTTCAATTATAATTAGAGTTATAATTTTCAAGCAATAGCTGTAATTAAAAAAAGAAAAAGAAAATAGACATTGGAAGTTGGACAATTTGAGGAATGTTTGGGAGGAGAGACGCTTAGCTATAAGAGGAAGGAAATTAATATTTAGATATACCACTCTATATCTACATATCAATAATTAATTCTACTCTTAGTCCATCAAGGACGTACAAATATAACTCTCCAACGAATCATCAGTGTCAGTCTCCATTTTTCAGGAGCACACTTGCAACTACTTTATACTTAGATGTTCTCTCCCCAATGTCATTAAAGATTAATTAATAATACACAGATTGTTCAGATTGCCAACTACAAATAATCTCACACACAAGTAAATGCTTAAAACTCTACTTAGACTTAATAGAAATACAAGGTTAGACCATCATGTAATCGCACTTACTACAATTTTCGATCTGAAGTATTTTACCGACTGCTAGACAAGACAGGCAGATTTTGAGAAAACATGCAACCGCTCATAGTCTATGACGTCACTATTGCTTGAATTTTCAATTTAATGTATACCCACCGACTGCTGGGGAGGAAAAAAAAGATGTTGACAAAACACGCAACCACTCATATTCTATGACACCAATATTAAAAGTGTGGTGGAATCAAACATGAGTCGTACACGCGTAATGGTATAACCTTGTATTTCTATTAACCTTAAGTGGGAGAAGTTAACACCATTACAACTTATTTAATAATGAACAAAAAAGAATATAGAGCATTACCATTTTTCCTTTTCTATTTAATAAACCTAGTTTTTTTCATTGTAAAAATGTCATCAGTTAACTGATTATAAGGTAAGATGTGCTTTTCTTTTTGGAAGATTGACAAGAGCAAGCAATCCAATCTAATGCATTGCACGCTATCCAAATATCAAACAAACAGGGGTTCCTTTTCCAATATCTCCTAAACTATAGTAATATCGTGCTTTAAATGCAACTATCCCACAACTAAATTTACATTAGGTTCTTTTAGTGACGTTCTTCTCTAAATATTGTGCTCGAGATTGATGGTCTTTTTCTCGTCTTGATCTCCAAATTTTGAAAGTGTTGGTGTTTCAGTGCCAATACTTCAAGTTTGTTTTAAATGCCAAGAGCTTTAGAAAAAAATAAAATAGTGGCAATCTTGTGGTCTGAATCTGGTCGAAAGGAAAACAAGAATTCTAAAGTTCCAAATTTTTTACAAAAGCAAGTAGAGTACATTTTTTTCTTTAATAAAACTAATGGTTCTGTCTTGGTCTCGGATCAGGTGGTCCTGATCCCTACACTACATCCTAAGATCATAATTCCAAGGGTGTAAGAAAATTTCAACTGGAAGTAGGTTTGAAGCTTACATTTCAAAAAGGAATTTATTGATGTATTTATCTGGGGTAGAACCAATAATAATTTATCTTCCCAATAACAAACAGCTCCTGAAAAAAGATAAATTTTTCTTGGAGTATCTATGTATGTAAGTACTACAAATAATAATCAAAAAATAATTTACATACGATAATAATGTATTTACTTTTTTTTGGATGAATATGTTCTTCCTCTTCACATCTCACTGACTTGTTTGTAATAATGACTGACTATATATATATATAGTACACACATACATATTGGCCTGATTAATAGGTTTTCTCATGTTGTTTATGCATCAATAAGGATGCTTATTGAGGATATATTGTACATATTACATATAAAATAAAAAGGGAGAGGTTTGATACATACACGCAGTAGAGTTGCCTTTTTAAAAAGAAAATATATCTACTACATCAATGAATATTATATGAAGAAAATAATATGTATTATATATATGTTAATGGGTTTAATTTAAAAGATATAAGGTTTTTTCTTTGTTATTATATCAAATGACGTCACATCTTGGGTGGATTTCTAGAAGAATCTCTATTATATAAGGGCCCTTAGAGTCATTATTTATAATTATTTCTAGCCAAAGACGAGTCAACTTTCTTAATTCAAGAGTAAAAAGAAGGATGGTTTGTTCTTCAAAGGGTTATACTCAGTGATGCTATTCGGTAGCAATTTGGGACTATTAAAAACAGAAACATAAAACTCGACATGTTAGCCCTAATAATTTGAAGAATGTTTTGAAGGAGAGTAGCTTAGTTGTCATAACGTTTCATTAGATCAGCTAGGAGTAGCTCTGATAAGAGAGGAGGGGAAAAAATAAACACACAGGCACATTGTCAAGACTTACTTCGATGTCGATCCTCAATTACACTCTGAGTACAACAAGTTCTTACAATTATAACTCCAGAACAAATCTTACAAGTCACTCTCCCTTTGTGTTATGAGCACACACAAACGTTCAATCCAGTTTGGAATGTTTCTATGATAGCTTATATTTTGTGCATTGTGATAACCAATGAGTACTCCTCACGAATTAAATAATAATGACAACTGTAAAGAAAACGAAAATTCCCTCGTTATGTTGCCAACTCTTTAAAAAAGCAAGTAACTAGCATCACTAGTTATACTACAATATAGTTATGTATTTACTTTCTAAATGCACAATCATAAAATGTGATTTCAAGAGAGCCAAACCAATGAAAGGATTTTTTCCTGAATTTTTTTAATGTAGCTTATTAAGACTCCAGAAACGGTTCTTAGTACAAATTTTTGCCTTCCAAGGCCATGGCAGTCTTAAAATAGCATTTTTTTAGTACTTCACCTCTACAACTTGAGGGCCAGGGAGTATTTTGGATATTAGAAGGGTTCTTTGATGCTCAAGGAAGCGGCGGTGGAAGAATTTAAACAGCTTCAGGGACAAACAGCTCTTATACACAACCCGTTGGCTGAGATGCATTCTAGCATATTAGACGGGATTCTTGGTGCCCATAAATGTGGTGGCGATGCAGTTTAAACTATCTCGAGGCCCATTAATTCACCTATACAACCTGAGATTATTTTGGGATATTAGGAAGTTTCATTGATGCTCAGGGAAGCAGCTGTGAGACTGTGAGTTCGGTTTCTGACCCTAAATAAAGCAATTTCTTCCTCATCGCGTAAAAGAATAGTGCCTATATAATGCCTAAGTATGAGTAAAGGTTGTACACTCTTTATTTTTTGTATTATGCAGGAGAGTTCTTTATAATTTTAATTTCTTAATGTCCCAGACAACGCCGGGCAAACCTACTCCAGTATTATATGTTATGTTTATGTTATGTTTAACGATATTATTAGGCTCGGTAAACTCGACTTAAAATTAAATATGTACTTCATTTAATTGAAGTTGACTTCAGTTTAATCCAAGTATGTGCAACCAGAGCTAACTAAGTCAATACCCATAAAAATATTGATGGTCTGTATAATCTTTAAGTTATAAGGACCCCTCATGTAAAAAAAGATTAATTTGACGTTAATATACGTAATTTGAGATTTTTTTGCGCAATTTCTACGTATTTTATGACATTAGCATTATTTTGATAAAATATGCTTTCTTCTCCAGGGTTAAAGGCGTTGTTGTTTTTGTTTTGATTACTATTAGAAAAAAATATATTTTAGGGATTTCTTTTATGACTTCAGTACAGAGTAGTTTTAAGAAGTCACGATCCTGTTTTTAAGTCTATACTCATACGTATTATAAATGTGTATATACTATTAATATATGTGTATACATTTATAAATTAGAAAGCAGAGAAAAGGAAGAGGAAGGGATACACACATTAAAAGTTGATGTCTACATGTGCTGCAATAGTGCCCATATTAAACATACTTACATACATTTGGGAGTTAAATTTCTAAAAGAAGTATCTGAGAGAATCCCCTATTTTACGAAGAAATGAAAGTTTGCTTTTATTCGATCATAAATCATAGAAATGACACGCTTGAGGAATATTTCAGTCATTTCCGGTCATTTACAGAATATTTTTACATACTGTTAATTTGTTTGCCTCTACATATTACGTATGTGGATATGAATATATTATAAAGTTAATCCCATAAGTATTCGTACCCTTTCAATATTTGCCATATCTATATCGGAAATCTTTCAGAATTGTTTATAATTTTCTTTTTACTAATGTTTATGATAGTAAATACTATTTATTACTAAAAATATCAATTTCTTATATATATGATATTTTTTTATGCCTGGAATACAATTTTTACTTGTTATAAAAGTATTCATACACCTCAAAAAAGGTAGAAATAACAAACACACTTTCTAGTTTTTGTAACCATGCTTAAGTTTGGAAAGATTAGGCGACATCAATAAAGTACTCGAGAGAAAAATAATTTCCTATCTGAGGCAATGATTGGATTATCACTAATGAGTGTAAATCTACTCATATTAGATGTTAAAGGTGTTTAAAAATTAGTTTGTTAGACGATTTAATCAAAGGATGGAGTTAATTCTATGTTATAATGTTCAGTTTCTAATTTTGAAGTTCTGTTATTAATTCAACTATATATCAAAGTGTATATTCAATTTCCTTAGTACCTACAAATTTAAATTGGAATTGTAGTTTATACAAGGTGAATACAAGGTACAGAGAAATCAGTACACTCTTCAACAAATAGCAAAATGATTCTCTAATTGACAATCTCAGGAGCACTCAACAACTTAGGCTAGATAGAATATCTTTCTGATTATGGATTCTTCAAGACCAACTTAATAACTAGTTAAAACTCCTTACTGAAGGAAGCATTACATAGTTACTTACATTAAAGTTTTTTAGTCATTTGTCTGTGAAGTAGTTTGGTAGGGGCAAATTTTTCTTCAATAATCACCTTTTATACATTTTTAGAAATGTTTTTTAGAGTAGTGTAGCATAAAATTAGTACATGCTTGCTTTTTACAAGTTGAATTTTATCACCCCATGCTATTATAAAAAGTAATTATAAGACCTATAAATGAGAATTTTATGTTATTATATCTATAAAACATGCCTAATAGACCTGTTCTAATTTTAGCTTCTTTTTTTTTTTCAAACCTTTTAATATTTAACTTTTTTCCCTTTCTCCAAGTTCCATAGAAACTAAATATACCAGTCATTTGGGATTTTGTACAGCAGCTATGCCCGCTGCATGGTCTTGAAAATTTATTGTTGATGGCTCTAAAAAAGGCAAAAAAAAAAACCCTGATTATTTGTACTCTTTTGGCTATAGTTTCACGATGGCTTATCTTATAGCATTGATCTGGGTATCAAATCAAAGCCATTAATATTTGCTTTAATTTGTGTAAATATTAAATATATTAAATAAATATATCTTTATTTGTGCCCATGGGTAAATTTTACACCAGATATTAAAAAATGCTTGTTTTTTTGTGAGAGATGTAGCTTGAGTGATGACTAGAAAAACTGGCTTGCCTTTTCTATTAAACTTCATCTTTTCGGTTTTTAATAGCTTGATTGTCTGCTTTTATTTTAACGGCGTTATCATGCTCTCATGTGAACTGAATGAGGTGAATGGTACTAAATTCCTGAGACATGTACCAACCGTGATTTCTCTTTTTCTTCAGAGCAGAGGTTACGAGTTCATTATCAATATGTTGATAGTGAGTCATGTTCTTAATCAATTGCAAATTGTAGATAGGAGCATCAGCAGCAGATTTTGCTGTTATCCAGTGCTTTTTATAAAATAAAGCCAGGATTAAATTTATTCTCTCTAGTTTGATGATGGTGTCCCTTTCGTATTTTAGTCAGTTTAAAAATATTAACATTTACATAGCATATGTATTCTTGGCAATCCAACGGTCTTGATGAATTGTACCGGTCTTGGTCCAATGAATTCCTCGACTAGGTTTCTTATCAAGAATAATCATGACCAGCTCTGCTCCTTATTTGAAGTCTGCCCTTTGAGATGTCTTCTCTAGAATATTGTTTATGGTATTATTTGATTTTTTCTTTGTGGGAGGGAAATCATTTTCAAAATTGGCAAAAATTCTTTGATTATCCTTATCTTACATGGACCAAACTTCGTTTAATTTATAAAACATTGTATTGCTTGGACCCTGACTCTTGCCAAAAATAGCCTCCCATTCTCTTTCATTATATCACTTCTTATATATGATGTCTGCAAGCGAACTAGAATACTTTTCCCCCAAATTTGTCTTCAATCCGTTTTGTTGCACCGTTGTTAATGCCACTATTGCTAGTTGTTGTGTCAAATCCTAGACTAACAATGTTGTTTTTCAGGTTCCATGTTTCCAATAGGTCCAACGTAGCCTTGCATTTTTGAAGTCCGGTGGAATCTTTTTTTTTTTTTTTTTTTTTTTTTTTTTTTTTTTTACTATTACACGTCTTAAGGGAAGGTAGACGGGAGTTCCGCCTCCCCTGAAGCCACGGAAACCCCAATTAAATGCTGCAACCTGTGTAATATATACCCCCAAGACTGGGATATATTTTCATATACTTAAATCACATCTTTTACAGCAAAAATTTATATAACCAAAACAAGGGCCTAAAAACAGTTTATAAAAAGAACAAAACCGATTTAAAACACATCATTAAAATAGCCAGTCTTCTGAATGGCTTCAATGTAGAGTAAAATTTCTTCTTAATTAGTGTGAGTATTCCATATTTCCCTTCTTATACTCTCCAGGGCATCAGCCTCTACCCATCAATGGAGTCTCAGTTGCATATTAAAACAATATGCAGGATGCATTTTCTATCCTTCCAATGACCTTTAGATGCTTCCTTAAGGGAATGCACCCTGTAATGAAGCCAATTATAATGTTTATACATGCTCACCTGTTTTAAAAAGTTTCCATTCCGAACTAGGCCCCTCCAAAAATAATTTTGCTTGTCGGAACGTTGTGTCTTCTATCCATTGTCATTTCCATGTTTCCCCTATGAACTTATTCATTTCGGACAAAACTGCACTTTTGGGAACTTCCCCTTCCGATTCTTCTTGAATAGTTCCGCCATTCTTGGGAAGCACATCTGCATATTCATTTCCTGTATAATCCATATGACCTTTCATCCAAGTTATTGTCACATTCCTTTTCAAACACTTTATTTCTTCTATCATCCTAACTTTAGTGACCCGTGAAGAAGCTTTCATTTTTAGCTATTGAAGTAATAGCAGCTGAACTGTCCAGGAAAATTTTGAGAGGCATTTGATCGAACTTTTCCATATTATTGAGAGCACGTAATGCCTTTAAAATGCCCTCCAGTTCACCTTGAAAAACAATATTGTACCATTTTATGTTGCTACAGCCTTCCATGACACAAGCATTTTCAGTAGTTATACACCAGGGATATCCAACTTTGTCATCGATTTTTGAGCTATCTGTGAGAGATTTTGAAATAATCGTTCCTCTTTGCTTTTCTTTTTTCTCAGTAACTTCTATTGGTGCTTCAAAGATATTTAAAATTGATTTCAACTCTTTTTACATCAGCCCAGTCCCTCATTTGGTTTTATTTGTAGGGATCCAGGTTACACTAAAGTCTTTTTCTATTCTTCTACGGGTTGCTAGTGCTCGTCGTTTTATGTTTAGATGTAAAAGCTCAACATTGAACAAGATTTCCATAGCTCTAGTTGGTGTAAATCTCATCACACTATAAAACAGTAGGCATGCCAATCTCATTCTTCTTCTCAACCTCTCAATCTTGAACTCCTTTGTTATTATACGTGGTGCCCATATTCCCGCTCTGTAAGTCAAATTTGCTTAGATATAGGCCTTACGTATCCATTTAGCATAAAATGGTTTTAAACCCCACTGCGTCCCAAAATTTTACGGGGAGAGAATACAGCCTTCTTAGCCTTTTTGATAATGTAAACCAAATGCACTTTCCAATTCAATCTTCTATCGATAACTCAACCAAGATACTTGTACTGGCTTACCCATTCTATAGTTGTTCCGTTCATATGCAAATCGGTGTATTCACTTTGTGAGACCAAGTACATAACATTGCTTTTGTTTTATTCTCATTAAACTTAAGACCAATTTCTTCCACAGATCTGCTCATTTAATTCACCCTTTTTTGTATGATAGAACCCATAATTGAGATATCTATTCCAGTCATTATCACCGCTATATCATCTGCAAATTCAATTGTCCATATTGGTCCAGGCTTGGGTAGAATCATATGCTGAATAACACAGTTCCATACAAATGGGGATACAATTCCTCCTTACGGACATACTTTTGTTGGAGTAAATGATACTTTACATCCTTGTTGAGAACATTCAACTCTTCTATTTTTAAAAAGTACTTGTATCATTTTTTTTTGCACAATCATCAATGCCAAACTTAACAAAAACTTTTTCTATAGCTTTAAATGGAAATATAAATTACTCTCTCAATTCCTTTTAATATGGTATTAGTTAGTGTGATTGGCTTTTGAAACACTGTAGTAAATGTTATCAGGCTTTGGTAAAAAAATTACCCGACCATTACTCCAGATTTTTAGTACATATGAGAATCTAATTGATAATTTATACAAAAAAGCAATTCTCTCATAAAACTCATCCGGTGAATTTTGGAAAACTTCAGGAGCAAGTCCATCAGGTCCAGCCTTTTTAAAACTTTTAAACGATTGAAAAAAAATCCCAATGGGAGAAGTACTTATATCATCCGTCCACTTTGCTTTCATTTTTTCAAGCAATACCTTCGGACTTCCTTCCTCAAATGTTTCATCTGACCCATGTACATATAATTGAGTCACCAAAATCCCCTCTCACTTAATCATTTAAGCCATCCATTACCGAAATCCCCCATCTTAATTAATTAACATTCCTATACTCGGTCCATTAGAACTATTTTGTCCCTTTATTGCAGCTGATATTGCTGTGTAAGAATCCAACTCCGTGTATCTCTCCCTCCAATGCCTTCGTCTCTCCAGTTCGATAACCCTCCTATATTCTGTTTTACCTTTATAATAGTCAACTCTATCGTTACTCCGTTGGGATTTTTATACTCTTTGCTCAGCTATCGAGCTATCGATATAAGGTGTAACTAGTTTATATTTTTTTGTACGTTTTGGTGCCAATTCATTTAGAGCTTCGACAAGGGAACTCGTAATTTTGGTACCTAAAAGTTATGTTACCTACATATGTATCTTGTTTTCCAATCCAGTTGTAGCAACCTTTTTCAGTGGGCGCAGCTTCTTATTATACTCTTACCATTTGGTTCACCTTAGATTCCTACATAATATGGGATTTTTTTCAGTTCCAAGTTTAAACATTAAATATTTATAATACGGCATTGATTGTTTTTCGGAATACTCCCATGCTTTTTTGGGAAGCATGTAGTCGTTAACGAAGGTTACATTTATCACTGAGTAACCTCTTCCTCCTACATATATAAACTCTCTCCGTCGTTGAAAATCCAAATGACTGATATATTTAGTTTCTATAGACCTTGGAGACTGGGAAAAAGATAAATATTAAAAGATTGAAAAAAAGTTAAAATTTGAACAGGCCTAATGCCTAATCATTCTTAGTTCTTACCTAATAAAAAATAAGCGATACAATATTAATTGCTAAAAGATATACATAAATGCCTATAAATGTTACACAATTCCTTTAAAAAACAATTGATCGCATTGGTTCTTTCATTTGATTTCTTTATCATGAGTTTTTTAATGTATCTACATTAGGTTGTAACGTCAAAACAAAATTTTGGAATTTAGTAAACGTGGGATATTTTTTATTTTCTATTTTATTCATCTAAACAAGAAAATAACAAAAAACGTCAAAAAAAAATGACGTGTTTTTATTCGAAAATCTATAAAATGTCGAAAAAAAGGAAATTTTGATGTTGTTTCTTTAAAATTATCGATTTGAATAAAGTTATAGGGTTTTGATTTTTTTAAGAACTAAAGATAAAACATTTAGTTTGCCACAATATTTTTATAATTTTTCTCCAGCTTACTTCAAAGCATGCTGCCAATAAATGAATATTTTTTGTATTGGTAAAGGGTAAAACGCGCATTTATTTAGACGTGTCTCTTCATTTTCATAGAAAGTGTCTAATATATTATTACTAAATATACTTTCATTTTCATTTATGCCAAGTAAGACACCCTATTTATCAATTTATAATTTGAACAACAAAAACTGTCAATTAAACTTTAAAAAAAACGACCTTTAATTTATTATTCCTAAATTTCTAAGGGTGATTTTTTTTTTTACAAGCATATTTTTATTTTCATATTCTATAAGTTTGATATTTTACATTAATTATGAATGTAAATTTTAATTTAATAAATATATATATATATATATTTAATTTTCTCTTTTTTTCCCTCGATAAAACTAATCAATTGACTTTGAGGAATGACTACATAGATAAAAGGCTCAGTAGTGTCGATCCAATCCTTGATATTAATAATTGAAGGATCTTCCCGATTGAGGTAAGGTGAATAGTAGGGCCCGTACACTACTGATATATCCCAAATCACTCCATCTTTTATGTCTCTTATTTTTGATATCCTGGAATGTATTTCTTTTTGCTTAGAGGTGGACAGTAATGAAAAAAAAACGACAAATGTAGAGAAAAGTCAAAATAAATCTTCGTTATACGCGGTACCAAAAAAGAACATTTATTTATTTGCAGCATATTTGTAATTAAAATACTCATACCTTAAAGCAAGTTAGAGAAAAATTCTAAGAATATTTTTGCAAACTATGTGTTTTATCCATAATACTTAATAAAATTAAATTATTTAACTGGATTCAAATCGATAATTGTAATGAAAAAATCCCAAAATTTCTATTTTTCCGACATTTTCAAAATCAAAACGAGTCCATGAAGGTATATTTGTTTGTACGTTTGATGGTTATTTTGTTGTTTAGAAGAATAAAATGCAAAATAAAAAATATCCAGCGATATCAAATTCTCAACTTTTGTCGTTTCGGTACAGTCTAGTGTACCTTCGAGCAGTGGTTCTCAAATGGGGGTATAAGTACACCTAGGGGTACTTGGAGGCCCCCAAGGGGGTATTGGAAATTTTGAAATAATATTTTGCATGTGATACATAACTCAGGGTGTCCGCAGGGTGAGGTCTGGAGGGGATGAAACCCCCCAAATTAAAGATTTTTTCCTTTCTACTAAAAACTTAAATATTGAAATTCAATTTTCTGTGAATAGCTATGGATTTTTAAATTTTCCGCCAAAAAATTTTAAAATTGAAATTTTTTCTAAAAAATTTAATATCCTGTGTATAGCAGTGGATTTGGATTTTTTTTCTTCAAAAAACCAATTCCCCTACCAAAATATAATCTTGCAGAAGCCCTAATCACTGACGCTAAAAGTGCTTGTGCTGGTGAAGAAATTACTTGTGTTAAATAAATATTTTAAATGTTGTACATTATTTAAAAAAAGGTTGAGAATCCCTACATTAGAGCAATGAGTTTTTTTTTTTTTTTAATAGATTCCCTATCATCCTAATGAACTATTATAAATTTTTATCTAAAAATGAAACAATCTGCTTTTAAGGTCATTGATATGAATCTATTAGTTTGATATTTTAGTGAGTATTTGTTTTGGACGCTTACAACGAAAATTAGGTTTTTAATAGGTAGTTTCATTAATTAAAAAAATGGCCACTATACTAATATCGGGAAGCCCTAATCTCCGCTTGCCCTGTGCTCCTACACATATATACCGCATTTATCAATTCCTTTATAGATAAAGAATATAATTAATATGCTCAAGAGGGTGATGGATAAATATTTCACAATGTGTAGGTTGTGACACGATAGATTGATGGTGGAAAGCTGATCAAAAATGTAATTATTACAGTTACTATTCCCCATGCGTTAAACATTTTAAGGAGTTAAATTAAAACAAGGTTAGTACGGATAGCTAGTCGCTGAGATTCATTCCCCCGTTGACTGTGTTATAACTAATTCATATCTCTGAAAATTTGAAGAGTTAAGACTTTATTTTGTATCTATGTGATTCTTAATTTTGGATAAAAATTGTCCAAAACTTGTTTCGTACTGATTTGAAAAAAAGTGATAAATATAATTTTTTGGCATTGTAAATAAAAACACTAAATTCCCAATATTTTATTTTGTTTTTAAAAAATGAAAAAAAAAATATAGAGAATAACGTTGTCGAAAAAATAACCCTCGATAATTGGTTCATTTTTATTAATTATTGTAAAAATTATGCATTAAAATGTCCCGAAAAATGAAAATACTATTGTGTACAGTTAAGGTTATAAATTTTTTGTTTAAATTGTATTGTTTTGCAGCATTTATTCTTAAGAATTGAAAATTGACATTTGATGAAAAAAAGAAGAAAAATAAATCAGAAAATGACAGATATAACAATTAAAAATCAATTTGTATTTGTCAAATTTTTGTGTAAATGAATTTCCAGACAAATTTTTATGAACTTTATTATATCTAGGAATCCAATATTCTCTTTGAAACCGATTTATTTTTTTGGATTGTCAAAAATAAAACAATTTCCACCGATTTCTTTTTTTTTTTTTTTTGTCTAAAACTTTTTTTGATTTTAATTAAGTTTAGAGCAAGGCCTTATTCGTGTAGCTGTTTTTTAAAGACGCATTTCAATCTTTGATGTATAACTTAAGCGCCTATATAGTCTCGTTGAGCTGCAAAATTTCAGCCTTGTAGACCCAACAGTGTAGGCACCTATAAAGGACACAACACAAAACTCTTTTATATATATAGTAAAAATGTTTATGGACCTTACTAATAATAAAAAATATATATATTTATTAGAGTCAATGCCTAAATTTCTGAAAGAAAAGAGCAAACTTAAAATAAATGTGCTGCAATACCATCGATGTATATTCACACTTGGGGCTCCAATACACTGATTTTAAAGAAATACGGCTGGAATTCCATCATAAATTCATTCCAACTATAGTCCTGTTCTATTTATTTGGCTCCTTGTAGAACAATTTTTGTAAACATTACGTAATAAAAAGCGTGAAATATCTTTGTTAGTTTTCAGATTGTATATTTAAGATATTCGACATTAAGGAATTATTATTTATAATCAGGGGTCACAAAAACCCCATTCTCCCTTTTGCTTAGAGTTTACAAAAATTTCAAAATTATTTGATGGTCTATCTTTAAAAAACGATCCACAGAGCCTGGTTAATTATAATAAGATATAATTTAAAAATTAATAGAGAGCCCTTGACCATTGTTAGGGACGGTAAAACTGTCAAACACCATTAAAAATGCGTACAATTTCCATATGGTGCCATTGTTTAAATATATATAAATGTTTTAGAGGATTAAAGAAAGAAAGTTATTTTAAATTATTAAGTAAACCCTAAACGGTATGTTGACATGATTTTACCAAAAAAAAAAATCTTCTAATATATTTATTTATGTCATATACATTTACATTAAACAGATCTAATTCTAATATTTTATAGTTTATAATAAATAAATAAAAATTCCAGTTATTAATTTAGAGTTTTTTTTAAAGTACTAATGTACATACATATTTTATACATTTTTATTTAATATAAGTAAAATAAAGAAGACGATAAAACATGAAAGGAGAAACAGGAGGGGGTGGGGGGAGAAGGCGCACAAACATAGGCCTTGATACCAAATATTTCACCTATTCCATCTCTTCCCCTCCCGCAGACTAATCCAGGAGTTTACTAAAGTACTCCCTGGACTTTTTGTCCTCACTTTTCATCTTACAAAACAGAGCACTTACACACATACTGACAGTATTACTGAATAATGTAAAATAAGGAAAAAAGACGAAAAAAAGGAGGAGAAGCGAGGCGGTAGTAAACAAAACTTGAGATAAACTTCTAATTATTAGTTTAAAGGTCCTGGTGAAACCTGGTTTTTCGAGGGGACCCCGAATCCTCCAAGTTTTCTAGCACATCTATCTCTTGGGAAACGAGGCCCTCTAGGCATGATGGAATTCTTCTTTCACTGACCTTCACTGTGTGTGTATAAAATTCCTTGGACTTTTGCAGTTATAAAATCAATTTTACAAGTCTTGTGGTGTTTGGGGTATGTTGCAATAAGCAAGTCAGGGTGGCTCAGGACCACACTATTAGCTCCAAGAATCATACACTTTACCATGCGGATAAGGGGGAGTATTTTTGGGCAGTAAACGACAAGATGGAAAGACTACTCCCGCTCCGATGACCCGAACACCCATGACACCGGCGCTCCTTTTCATTAATTCATTTGTTCGTATATAGAGAGGATGTTGCAATTATTGCAACCATTTTTGATGTGAGTCCGTGAACGGATTCCTCATAATTACTAATGGGTCCAGCTGTGTCAACTTCATATTGAGTCCAACATCAATCTTCTCTCTAAGATTTGTATTCCTGCCCCTTCCTCAAGCCAAAACGGAATAGCTCCAATGGACCCATGGCAATCCGCTCAGAAAAACAACGTCCTTTATTTTTCAAGAATCTGTTTTTAATGTTCATCGCCCAAAAATATTTATTGGGAAATATCCTTTGAATCCAACAAAAAATCAAGGACTTCCACACTGATTTAATGGAAGGGGAACCAAGGCCCCCATCCTGAACTGCAGCTTCTACTTTACTTTGTGAAATATATTGTTTTGAGTTACCCCTACTAGACCATCTCTAATCTTCGTTATCTCTTTGTTTATTTGACTGGAAAAGTGTACATATCTTAATAAATGTAAGATCCTAGGAAGTATATTTATATCCATGCTTTCATCCTTTCGTATCGAGTTTAGGGGATGATATTATAAATCTTCTTTGGAGGATTTAATAAATTGACCTCATTAATTTTCGTAGCTTCAAAAGAATCTGCTGAAATCCCAACGTCAATTAGAACAGCTGATCCAGCAGTGAATTCTAGTTCACAGAAAGAAACTCTCAATTAACGATCACAATGCGAGCTAATTTTTGTCTTTTTAAGATTTATTGAGAGACCCAAGATATCTTTGAAATTATAAATGGTCTCGAATGAGTCATTGATGGACTGGACGATTTCTTCTTCAGATCCTGCCGTAAACAAGGTAAGGTAATCAGCATACAGTACCAACTTTAACAGGCAGGTTTTGATTTGCAGACCTTTGATTTTAATATTTAGCATTATTTTATTTTACAAACTGTTAATGACGATTATGAATAGGGTTGGACATAAAAAAAGTCTCCTTGTCTGGTACCTCTGTGTATTGCAAATTTAAAATTTGCTCCCGGAATATCAACTCTCGGCGATGCTTGTTGTAGAATAGCCGATATTATATCTACGAATTTATCTAGAAATCAATTTATGTACAATTGATGAATTATGTACTTATGAGATACACTGTCGAAAGTTTGTTTTAAGTCTATTAGGAGTGTTGCAATTTTTATTACCTGACGAGCAGTCATCCATTGCATCTTGTATTGACTGCAAAATATCTAGAAAATTTCTGCCCGACATGAAACCTTTCTGATCAGGAGAAATGCGTCAAAATTCCTTCAATCATGAAATTTGTAACAAATCCCTTTTTGAAAATTTCCCTAAATGCCCTCTTCCAATATCCCAGACATTTGCAAATCAAAAATCTTAAAAAACTCAAGAGGAAGTCCAGAAGGCATGTATACTTTTCTTATAATTTTTAATGAAGTTTAGGATCTCACTTTGGTTTATGATTTTACCAATTGGCTTTTTTGTTTTCCCGTCCATATTGATTTGATCTTGACAAATTTCCCATCAATGCTCTTTTTTTATATATTCACAAATTATTGAAAAATCTTATTACGGATATTGGGATCTCTATAGGAAAAAGGTTAAAAATATAGGGTAAACCTAAGAGAGTTGCCACAAAATGTACTCTACTATGTTGTCTCCTGGAGTTTGAAATAATTATGATAACAGCTTTAGAAGAAAAAAAAAATGCACACTTAAAAATGTTTAGAATTTATAGCCCTAGTTATTTGTCTCTCAAAAAAGTTTCTTAGTTTCTAACTCCAACTCATTTCATTTCTAAACTGCTGGAACCTTCTCCAGTGCATTTTATAGATTTTTTTGACTGAAACATAGATAGATTCAAACAATATTACGACTCATGTAAGAATGTTGTGCTGATTTTTGGGGCGTCTAACCAAGTTGCTCTAAATAATTGAACCAAGAAAAAGAGGGTTAAAAAGAGGGCTGTGGACTCGGACTCATCTAAATTTAGTGCGCGTCCTGAGTCCTTCTTTTGTATTGTTAATAAAAAAATATTCCATGATTAATTGATAAAAGTACGATGTATTTATGTTGGAAACATTTATCTTCACGTTAATTAACCGTCTAAGAGTTCTGAAAAAAAAAAAAAAACATACCGGGAGTCAGTCTAGAAGTTCAGATCAGGCTCAGTCTTGAAGTTCAAGTAGGAAACGGGAGTCGGTCTTAAAGTTAAAGTCGGACTCGGAACTCGGGTCTTTGATAAAGTTCAAGTTGAACTTGAGACTCGCCCTGAAATTAAAGCGAGTCCACCGCCTTTATTACAACTGCCTCCGATCTGTACTACATACACTTGTTACATATAATATCGAACAATTAAATATAGATTCACTAGCTATTGACAAATAAAAAGGTAATAAATCATTAGTTATATTCCATTTGAGGAGAGTTGATTTTATTAATACTTCTTACAATCAAATCCTGGTTCCATTGAAAAAGTAAATCTCTTTTCAAAAAATTCAAATCCACCACTTCGGAACAGAAAATTGAGATATTTATAAAACTTTAAGGTTATTTTTATTATAGCCATACTGTGTTTGGTTGTTTCTTGAAGGGGATAACAAAAGAATTTCAAAAAAAGAACAAATCTTGAGCAACAAATTCTCATAAAAATATAAATTGCAATCTTTTTTTTTTCTCCATTGTTTTGTCATAGTCTATTCAAGATAGCAACACACATTTCAATGTACATAGAATTCTTGTCTTAATTTTCAACTATACTTTTTCACATTCTCTCTCTCTTCCTCCAAATATTTTCTTATAATTTGGACATCATGCTATTTTCAACCATTATCTCTTTTTCAGGGTTTCTTTATCTTGGGCTAAAGTTGATTCTCGGAAATTATCGAATTGATAATTTCAAGCAATATGTTTTTATAGTTATAATCTTGCAATACAACTGGATGTGCAGTTATTATTATTTTTATTTATCAATATATGTTTAATCCCAATGTAACTGCATGCTTACTCAAGAAAATAAATAAAATAGCAAAATTCATAGAGGAGATCGCACTTCCTCGTTTGGATGATCGTCTTATTTTGAGATTTATATGGAAGGTGTTACTGGACAATTAAAAAGCTTTTTTAATATTTTTTTGTCCATTAAAAAGCAAATTTATTCGTGAAGTTAGTTAATTGACAACATGTAAAACAAAAAAAACGTCTCTTCAGTATATCCATTTTACAGACTATAATATTTTTTTTATTTTTTATTTTAATGATAGCCGCCCTTCTCCCTACTTGGTTGAGTCCGAAAAGAAAAGTCCACGACTTTTCCAGCCAATTTAAACTCCCTAAAATCTTGGTCCCAAGCTAGCTAAAATATATTGTTTCTACACAGTCCATAAAAATATGTATCTGGGTGTCCAGTTTGCCAAATTTAATGTAGTATAACTTTTCTTCCGGCCATTTTTGCGATAAAATAATTGCAGAATAAAGAATTGGTGTTAATATGAATTTGTAAATTTATAGTCACTCCATCCCAAACACTTTTTAAAGATGTAAAAATATTTAAAATATTTTCTTCTCCCCCCTTCTCTCCCAAGCCGGCACAATTATTTTAAAAATAAGACATTCGTTCAGTTTTCATTGTTTTAAATATATATTAGACCTTCAAACGTACACATTATTAGTTGGAGCGAATTTGAAGTTGAAGAGATCTTCAGGAATCTTGTCATCTTGATGATTCTCATTATCACCAATACTGATTATACGTACAACCTTTTACATAAATGGAAGATCAGGATTTATGGGAATGAATGAAGTTTTCTCTGAAGATTTTACCCTTTTTCCAGAAATTATTTTAATCTTTCTTTCGACTTCAGATAATCATAAATGAGTATTCCTTCTGTTTCAAGATTTGAAATAGTTTCCGATGAAAAGGACAAGTTAGCTTTGATTAAAGACAAATGCTTACTAGGGCTGAATCTTCTAGAACTTGCTAGCAATTTTCAAAAGTGAGGGCATTTTTTCGATTCAATTCACATACAATTTTCTTCAAAATAGATTGTATAGTACATGGGAGCTTTGACCCATGATCTCTATCAGATTCAAGTTTAATTGTACAACATCTATTTAAAGATTAAGGTTATATTAAACAACCAATCAGGATTAGGAAAAATTGGCATAAAAGAACTTCTCCTTTTTTGAAAGATTCAAGGTGATTATAACAATAATTTTGCACCAAATTTCCCCCCTCCTCTCATTAGCTGTTGTCTGAATCTGGATTCCATCATATCCGATCATGTAGTCATAAACCTCATTACATAATATATATAGTTTTCCCTACAAAAAGAAAGAAGGTTTTTTAATTGAGTGGAGTGGATTTTCTCTTGAAAATACCAACAAAGAATCTTCAAAGCTTTTGTTTAATCGAACTAGAACTCAATTATGCTTTATTTATTTTATACCATACTAAAAAAATGAGCAATTTTCACACATTAAAGAACAAAATGGGCAATTTCCTCCAAAAATGTGAAAATGAGCAACTTTGCAAGCAATTAAGCGATGGCTCACAAATCTTAAGTCTAGTTATAAGACTAAAAGTAGTGAGAATGATAATTAATAAAATAATGTTAAAGATATTACAAAGCCTTTTGAGCCACATAAAAAAATTGTGGGTGTTTTTTAGTGTGCTTGTTAAGACTCTTAACGAGAATATGGTAAGCTAAAAAAGTGATACGTTAGACTATACAATACAGGAGAATCGGGTTTTGACTCCAAGAGGAATCAAGGTCCAACAATGATTGGGATTTTAAAAAAAAGCTGTAAAAGTGTATTAAATAGAAAATTGCTCAAAAATTATTGTTAATGAATATTTTATGGGGTACACGATTTTTATGATTCTTATAAGCTTGAAATAGTTATTTTTTTCATAGAAAAACCATTTTTTCGTTAAAGTAAATACATTAATGATAATTGTATTATAAAGCGATATAAAAACGAACAAGGAAATATTTCCTGATGTCAAACAAACTCTTGAATAATACTCCATATATTACCGGGTCTTTCTTTACATTTATCAATTATCATGGAACATATTTAAAAGGAACATCTCTAAATATAATGTAAAAGTTATTACATACAAGCAAAATATAATTATTTACTTATTGTTATTTTGAATAACAAAGATTTACTTGTGAGAAAAATCTTTGATTCATTTGTTTAATATTTTTATCCTTTTTTTGATATTATGTACTTAAACAAAAATTTTTTTTTAAAGGACGCAACTTTTTAAACATAAATTAACGGAACCTCACTACCTTTCTACAATCACGCACTTTATTTTGTAAAATATATATTTCATTCTTTCCAATCAAGAGGTACTTTTTCTTTTTTTATCTTACATAATATATATTTAATTTACGTCTTGGTTGAATGACTCTTGAAATTTTGTTCTTTAACAAATATTGAATAACAGCTCCAGGCCTAATTCCGTAATAATAGGAATAAAATCTTTAATCCCATGAACAATTGATAGGATTAATGTTGCATAATTTGATAGATATATTTTTACTGAAGATTTTATTTATTCATTTTCATTAGATCAATCAAGCAGGTAATTAATTACCCTTATTTATAGGCTTTTAGTAAATGGTGGTATTTCATTTAGTTTTGCAAATAAACATTTGTTACCTTATTTAAAGAAATTGACAATGATTATCCATTTAATGAGTCGTCATCCAATATATTTATAACTATTTTGGTTAACAAAGAAAAACACAAAGATTTTTTGGCTCTAATCTAGCTTCAAAGTTCAACACTATTAATTAATTATGACAATATTGCCAGATGTATCTTCTAAAAATAGTGATAATTAATAATGAACCGTTTGGTATGATACTGGTGCGTGTGGTAGGAAGATCAGAGCAACAAACTTAGGGAATTTGTATTGCGAATATGGTGTTTATTGCAGGGAGAGGGGAGGAGGAGGGATAACATTAATTTTATTATTTATGTTGTGCCTATCTTAATTAAATAACAGCTCTTTGTAACTTTTCTTAGTAAAAAATAAATATTGTTATCAGGCTCGTTACTGTCTTTCATCATTTTGGTGAGGTAGCCCCTAAAAATTATTTATTCTGTAATATATATATATAAATAAATACCGAACTCGTACATTGAAATCTTAACTCTTAATAATGTATTCATTAACCAAGGTTGAGGGTTTGAAATTAATTCATATTTTGATATATTAAAGCATAACCAATTAGTGACAAAACAAACCTAAGCTCTTTATCTTAGGTACCAATCGAGAAAATGACAATTGAACGTGATTGACGAATTTCCATTCGCACACTTCAAGCAGTTGGGCGTCTCCAGGACCACCGTCTACGCCTTCGTCAAGTCTGAAACGTTAGAAATGAAGAAGAGCTTCGTCAAAGAGGCCCAACTGGACCGGAGGAGTTAAGGAAAACAACCCAGGCTAATTCCCTCAAGTTCATGAGGCCCCATACAGGAGATATGGGGCTGTTATACCAGAGTTTTCACAAGAGCTATCAAAAAAGTGGACAGAAAGAGCCTTGTGATTTGTAGAAGTTTAATTTTCATAGGTTTTCAGATTTTAATGGAGCCCTGGATATTATGAAAAAATTTATGGGGCATTAAATACGATATTGTGAAATGCAAATACCGAGAAAAGAGAGATACCTGAAAAAAATCAATGTATATTTATTTTAATACCACTTCTGCTAAATATATTTCTAACTATAGCAACTATTTACTCTAGTCCTTGAATCTATTTTCCACTAACTAAATTATGTGCCAAGAAATGATTTTTTCGTCTTCTTTCGCTATATCTGTTTACATTGTACATAAGTGTATAATCTACTTTATTATTAGATCTACAAACTATCAAAGGAGGATATTTTTAGCTATGAATGGCTTCTATTTGTGGTTCCACATTTTGTTAGGAGATTCTACATTTCATAAGGTCTTTTTTAAAATAAAGAATAAAGCCGAAAAGCTCAAAGGTGTTACCATCAAAAAGGGAAAGGGGATCTTAGTATTCCACTCACTTTTTCTTTATTGTTCGCTCTTTTAATCTAAAGATTTATGACGTGATCCTCATCTTTTGATCCTTGTCGCTATAATATATTTATGTGGATATGCCTATTTAAGCGTAGATATTTATTATTTCAACATGCAATAGAAGTATTATCTTATGCATGAAAACGTGGAGCTAATACATGCAAATATTTTAACATTGAATTATTTTCCTCTCCTTACTGATCTTATGGCAAAAGATATGTTTCCCCATATCTATTAAAAAACTTCATACTACAACTTTTTTTCTTCCTATGGCTTCTTGAAATTCTGAAAATACTGAGCCAAAACGAACAAGTCTTATCAATATATCTTATTGGAACGCAATTGTAACATATATTTCAAATTTAAAAAAACAGTGTTCCTGCCAAAAAAAACACCTTGTAAATGTCTTAATATAGAATAAAACCCTTCTAGGCAAAATTGAGTGTTCTTTCTCAAAAATAAGAAAACCATTCATTTTATAATATCTAAAGAAATTTCCACAATTTCTTTTTATATTATTTGATAGCTGCAGTATTAGTTGAAGAATTATGGATGCAAGGACATAATCGTTGTAATTGATGCATTTACATTTTTCAAGCTCCTTTTCTTAAATTTTCAAACAAATATTTATGCATAATATAATTGAAGCATTCCTCCTAGTACAGACAAAAATAGATCACATTGACGAAACAGCCAAAGAATACGTATGCATTTTTGAATATTCGTCTGAGACTACTTACATATTGATTGTCCCAGCTGAAGAATAGATTAGCTCATCAGCTGTAAGGGGTGGAACTCTCTCATAAGACTACGAATACCTGAAGGAAAGTCGCTGTTGAAGCATTCATTAAAAAAAATGTATACCTAACGGTAGACATTTGTACATCCTAACAAATAAATATATGTATATTTCGTGTACAAGTTACAATTTGGTCAAGTTGTAACTTGTATAAGAAAATTTGACAAATTACAACTTTTTCGTCTTAAAAGGTATTCTTTAATTACAATATTGTTCATTCTAGTTACCAAATATACAATGATACTATCATTTGATTTTGATCTATTAAAATTGTATGGGTATCTTGTATGTATAAGTAATATAATCTTGGACATTTGAACTTTATAACGTGTCCCGGAGTACTTATATTTTATTGATTCTTATTAAAATAGTCAAAAATAACATCACTTATATGTCAATCACCCATGGAAGGTTCAATTATTGAATTATCCATATTCCAAGTACTGTCAATCTTTTATTCAAAATTATGCATATCATTTTTTGATTGCTACTTCTACAATTTTACCCATACAAGTTACAACTTGTACAAAATATATATATATAAAACTATTCCTCTTAGGCATGTGATCAAATTTTAATATGTACAACTTTTCTACATAGTAGGACTGTTGTAAATCCTTTTTGCCCTATAAATTTCCATTGCCTCATTACTCAATTAACCTTACCTATCAAAAACTATCATAATACCGTGTACCAAAAATAAATACTTCTAGAATATTCCTATATATTTGCCTTCATAATAAAAATCCTTGATCTTTACTAAATACTTGAGCGTATTTTACTACCAAATAACATAATTTTTTTTATCCATGGATATAAAGTAGTCTATTTTTAGTAGGCGTTACTATGATAGTTTGTAATAGGTAATAGATTATTTACCGTACAACCATAAAAATGAAAAAAAAAACACAATTATTTTTATGTGGAAGAATATTCTAATCTATCAAATGACGAAATACGTATATATGGGTATAATTCATATAGACTGTAGACAAAGCCACACTCCAATAGCCATGTTCTAGGTCGTAAAATCAAATTTAGTGATGAGTTATTATTTGTATCTTGAAAAGGAATGCGATATATCAGAAAAAGGGAGATGACGTAATAAACACGTGGATATAATACCACAAATCAAAAGGGAAGTTAGAAAGTCATTAAAAATGTTTTAATCCGATATATATTGACGAACATATTGTATACAAAAATATGTATAACTACAATACATCCTAGTACCGGTAATTTCCGCATACCGTTTATATTATGTGTAATAATACGGGCATGCATGTGTATGTGAGAGCCATCTGGCGTAGGATCGTACTGCATGGTTTTTTCCAGTTTTGGATCTTGAAATTATATATATATATATAGGTACTAAGTGTATACATATGTACGTATCGCTACAACTACGTAGTAAAAATAAGAATAAGAAGAATAAGTAAGAGAAAAATATTTTTTTTTTTCGCCTAGGAAGAGTAAGAAGGGAAAAGACATTGCAGGAGCTGCTTTCTCTTCAACGAAAATGCAAGGGAAAAAGAAAACCGGTTATATCCCCTTACATTTTGACGATCATTTTTCAATGTTCCCTTTTAACCTGTTTTAATTATACATACAAAGATATATATATATATATTGGTTAAAAAGTCGGTAGGTGAGCAGTACTGAAGATTCTCAAACTCTAAAAAACAAAAAACTTTCATTTCAATAACTAGTATGTTCCAAGAAGATATACTTTACTAAAAGCACGTATATATATTTCTTTTCCATTGAAAAAAACGTGTTCCTCTTTGGAATGGTTTATTTCCATTGCAAAAATTGAGGGGGAAGAAAGGAAGAAAGGAAAGCTGATTGGAAGAGGGAGAGAGAGAGCCTTTAGAGATTCATCCCCACTTTATTAATATAATTTTTTTAGTTGATTCCATACCTTCCTCCAAGTTTCATCATCTGTGTGTATGTACAATCGAAGTGATTAATAGGAAAGGAAAATCACTCAGATAGACGCCACCTTTTCCCCTCTTCTCTCGCCAAAGGCATTCAAACTCATAACTTTAGTAAGTTTATCCTTTTCTTTATTAATATACCTACTTAAAATGATTCTGTCTAATATCGGTTTTTATCATTTTAAAGATACAATTAAGGATTTGTATCTCTCACGTGATGTGCTATTACACGATGAAGCGAGATTTTACGATCAACTATTTCCCCCTTTTCGTTCTCTCTTTCTCCCAATGTTTGACATGTATATTTATAATTAACGTGTA
The DNA here is from genome assembly GCF_016086655.4 of Lepeophtheirus salmonis. NCBI lineage: Eukaryota > Metazoa > Arthropoda > Copepoda > Siphonostomatoida > Caligidae > Lepeophtheirus > Lepeophtheirus salmonis. The sequence continues at coordinate 25,567,800 of NC_052143.2, forward strand.
CAAACGCGTCGTTTATAAATAAGCCTTTTATATCATACCCATTTATTAGAGTGGGCCTCATAGGAAATTTTCGCGGGTGTGCGAAATTCTACAAACTTTTTGTAGTGGCTCAAGAGCGCTACGTAGAAGAGAAAGATATGAATGAATGGGGACTTTTGATTTATGATTGAGAAAATAATTATTATTCGCATATGTACGTACCCATATTGTATGTATGTGGATGTTATTTTGTAACTACAGATTTGTATCATATTTTTTTCGTCAAAATGAAATAATTATTTAAAGGATACATAAAAAGCCGAGAATAGAATGGGTTGAGCCCGTCTTAATGTACGAAAAATTAAGAATATTAATGAGCCAAATTTTAAGCAAGGATTTGTTTGTACTTTTCAGAGTTTACATGAGATAGGATTCAGAGAATGAGACGAAACTCGGTCTCGAGAAAGTCCAGAAACTCTTCTGGGAACTCTTTAAAGAGTGGTGGAGTTCACGAATCCCTCCGACACGAAGAAGATCTCGAACATGTACCCATCGAAGTAAGTTCAATTGACAATTCTTTTCCAAATACACATCATCAGGTTTAATTTTTTTTTAATTATTATTTTAAATGATGACAATAAAAATCACTCAACCTATGGGTTTTTTCCTCCCGTTCTATTATTTCTTCCCTTTTTCTTCGTTTTGGCATTTGCAATCAATGCATCAAAAATTGTGGTTAAATATTCTGATTGATATTTTACGAGACATTCAATGTATGTACATATATATAGCCTCTGCCCTCTATGTATAATTAGTATATAATATCTAACTTTTTTTTTAATAAGTGCCAATTTTACGTATATAAATGTTATACAAGAGGCCCTATTTTGGTACGAGAAGAAAAAAAATCGATATGATCATTCAAGTTGTTCTTTTTCTCTATTAAATAATTTGCAAAGAGTTACCCTATATTGACCATGGTGAAAGCAATTTTGTAAATGTTTAGACCCTTAGAGCGTTTGGGTATTCTATAATGCCTTTTAATATATTGGCTGTACATTTTATGAAATGTATTATTATTAATTTGAAGAAAGAGGTTGTGTTATAAATTCAAATAGGAAATGCATGAAAAATATTGTCTGGATGACCTTTTTGCTTTTTCATTAAAATCCCAAATCAAAATTCGTGAAGAAAATTTTAAAAATATTGCACTAATGTTGCAAAAAAAAAAGTAATAGAAAACATTTATTGGCATTGTAAAGAGAAATACATACCTACTAATATTTTTCCGTATTTGCAAAACAAAAAAAAATAGGGGAATAATGTCGTCGAAAAAATAACCCTCGATAACTGGCTTATTTTTGCAAATATGACGAAAATTATGTGACTGAATATTCCGGAAATTGAAAATAATATAAAGGGCCACAATTTCTTATGCCCAAAATGTATTGTTTTGTGGCGTTTCTTCTTAAAAATTGAAAATTGACATTTGATGAAAAAATTGAAAAATTATTTGGAGGATGAATAATCAAAATAAAAAGTCCTTATTCCTGGGCCCAACGGTGTGGGAACTAATAAAAGACACACACATTTAAATTCTATTAATATATATACCAATAACAGTAATGATTATGGTAATCCTTACTGTCTTTACACGAGAAACATCAAAGTATCCTCAATTGAATAAAATAACACTTCTCCATAAAATTTATTTTATTTCCAGAAGTAAAGTTTTGTAATTTATTTTACTAAGAACTAAAAAGTCAAAATCCCTTCAATGATTCCTAATGATTTTAGGACCAACGACGGCTAAAGAAAATTTACAATGAAGCATACAAGGTCATAAATAAGGCTTAAATTGTATGCCTAAAAATCAAGAGCACAATAAAAAGCTTTTTTCTTAAGAATGATCCCAGAAGGATTTCCAAAAGATTACAGGGGAGTTAAGGGTCATGATTCTCATTCATATTTGAATTTGGTTCTTTTTTATATACTCGTATTTATAAATATATGAATAAAGGGAAAAAGTAGTACAAAGGGACTGGAAATAACAATATGGGGACTATAATATTTTATCCATTTACTCAATCATTAATATACATGTTCAAAATAAAGGAATATTCATTTTAATATTACAAAAATACATTACAGGGCACACAGAAAGTTCTGTTACAGGTTTATTAAAGTACTAATGACATAATTTGCATATAATTATAGACATAGGTCAACACCAGTTCCTAAAACATGTGACATAACTTTCATTCGAAATGGTCACCCATGTTGAAATCTTTGGCCATCTTGATGAGGTTCTTCCTAGGATTTCTTGCAATCCTTGGCATGACTGCATTCTCTGGCGTTCTTCTGGGGTTCCTTTTTGACCTTGGTATGCCTGATCTGGGCCTGTCCTTGATATATTGGTCAAAATTGATCCTGCAGGGTTTCCTTGATTATAGCTTCTCTCTTGGCTTTCCTTCTGGTTGACAAAAAAAGTTATTTCATTCAAAACTGTTTGTTTTGATCTAGTTTCGACGCAACTAGAGTTTAAGCATAATATACAACAACCTTACATATAATTATATAATGTAAAGTTAATTTAACAGGACTTTCCGGGGACCCCGATACTTATTTTAATATATTAAGTATACAACTCTCGAGTATGTATAAAATCATCACAAATTTTGAATTAAACGTGATTTTATTCAAACGATTTTTTTTTTCTTTTCTTTTTTATAGAGTGTTCAATTAGCATTACTACTTCATATTTTGTGTTTTATAATAATAATGTAATAAGAATTCAACATTTGTGTTATTTCAGTTTGCTGCCAAATCCCAAATCCTTGTCGACCCTCGAGACATCCAAATAGTAGAAATAGGGCCAAATGGGACTGCTGGTCCAGTCAACATCACAGGAGTGGACGATGGTGTTGCTTTCGATCCTGATGAGGATGAGGATGGAAGGGGAGGCTGGGATAATAAGTGGGACTTCCTTTTTTCCTGTATTTCCGTTTCTGTGGGACTTGGAAATGTTTGGAGATTCCCTTATCTTTGCTATAAGAATGGTGGAGGTACAGCAATGATGATTCAGTTTTACAAATAGCTTTGTTGGTGTTTTTTTTTTCAGGAACATTTTTGTTGATATACTTCATTGCAATGTTTGCGTGTGGAATCCCAATATTTTTTCAAGAAGTTGCCATTGGCCAATACTTAGGATCTGGCGGTTTAACTATGGTTGGCCAGCTGGTTCCAATTCTTCAAGGTAATTCATTATATGACTGGTAATTTAGTGAATAATATATGTTTCTTTCTTTTTATAAAAATCATTCATTCTAATGAAGGAGTGGGCTACGCCACTATGACGATCGTGTTCTTTTTGGACATTTACTATTGCATCATTATAGCTTGGACTTTATTCTATCTCATTCAGACCTTCATAAATTTTCCCAATCTCCCATGGGGAACATGCGACAATTATTGGAATTCGGAATACTGCTTCAACGGGGATCATGAGTCCAATGCTACCATTTTAAAAAAACATTTAGCAAATAATTTGACGAAATCTCCAGTGGAAGAATATTGGGAGTAAGAGCCTGGATCCCTTGTGACCCATATGCATATATACTTGATAATTTCCCTTTCTCTTTCAGTCGTCGTGTTTTGAACATTACAGGTGGTATTGAGGATGTAGGTGGGATACAGTGGGAACTTTTTGGCACTCTTGTATGTGGATGGGTCATTGTTTACTTGATTATATGTAAGGGTCTTCACTCATCTGGAAAGGTACAAGATTCATATATATATATATATGGACATAATCATAATAATTGTAATCACCTATCTTAGGTCATTTGGTTTACAGCTATTTTCCCTTACGTAGTTATGACAGTCCTTCTTATTCGATCTGTGACATTGCCGGGTGCCTCTATTGGCCTCTGGAGATATGTTACTCCTGTTTGGGATAAGCTCTATGATTCCGAAACGTGGATTGATAGCGCAACCCAAATATTTTTTGCTTATAGCATAGGCACAGGAGCCCTACCTGCACTCGGATCATATAATAAATTCTATCATAACTGTATCAAGTAAGTAAAAACATTCATGAGCCCTCTTCCTTATTTGTTTATATCTAGTATTAACTTTATAAGACTTCCTGAGTGCAAAATTAATCCTAACCACATTTTTATTCATAATTGCATGTATGTATCTAGTCAAATATTCTATTAAATGCACCGGACCCTTTTTTCATTGAAATAACTACTTATCCATAAAATGTGTTATTCACAAGTTAATACTTAATCATATCAATCTACATACAAATAATCATGACTTTTTTTTCTAAGATTATCTAAGACTTTCAAAAAGAAGTCAAATAAATTATATAAATAATTTTAATTGTCATAAGATTCACCTTCAATTCGCTTTCAGATTCCATTTTCGTATGTATACATTGATGTTTTCATATGTCCTTTTTCATTCCAGGGATTCAATTATTACCTGCTTTGTGAATACTGGCACATGTTTATTTGCTGGATGTGTCACATTTTCCATTTTGGGACATATGGCCCATAATCAAGTATAACTTATTATTATGGTGTTCTAAATTATTTATTTATTCAAATGTGTTTTGTCTCTTATAGGGCATTTCCATTGAGAAAGTTGTCAATTCCGGCCCGGGCTTAGTTTTTGTAACTTACCCCGAAGTTGTGTTAAAACTTCCTGGTGGATCCTTTTGGGCTGTAATCTTCTTTGTCATGCTTGTGGTAAGAGTCTTATAATCATAATCATGCAGATTCTTCAAGTCCTATTGACTATGAGTTCAATTTCAACATTTTTGTGCCATTTTTTTAAGACCGATTTTATTGAAACTAAGAAAATGTTACAATCCAATAAAGGTAGCATGTTAAAAATATATGTATGAACATATATTAGAGTTTTAAAAAAGTGGGAAACGTAGGACTAAAAGTTAAAAGTATGTTTGTATATATGTAGTTGTGTAAATGGGGAATATTATTCTAAACTTTAGTTATTTAAATTTGGTTTGATTATGGCTCTTTATTTTTTTTTTCCGTACAAATACAAATTTAATTATGATTGTTAATATTTCTACTTGCAATTCAAATCGTTAAATTAATTATTTTCATTAGAAAGGAAGACACCGCTTATTCCTCATCATCTTCTTCCATGGGGCAAATGAGGTCATCAAGGTCCAATTCATGCTTGGACTTTTTACGCCTCGCCAATGGAAATTGATTCTTTTTTGAGTTTTAACTTTGGCTGTAGGAGTAAGGAGTGCATTGTTTGCTTCTTGAGCCTCTCTTTTCTCTATCATTCGATCCCTACCCACTAGATTACGAAAATGTAGAGTCAAGTGTCTTCTTAAAAGACTCTTATTAACAGGTATAGAAAGAAGTGAGGCCATGAGCTCTGCATTAAATTTTGGCTCAAATACTATGAGTGCTCCATGGACACCTGATCCTCTGAGGTTAGAGGCATACTCTGCAAGGTCAATGTGGCGTAACCATTCCATGACTCTATGATTTGACCATAAAGTCACTTCTGTTGGAGATGAGTATCGGTCTTTATCGTCTCCTGGATCAGCACGACGTTTAATACACCCAGGTTCGAATTTTGAGGATCGAAGAACTTGTACTCCTCGACGGAGGCTGAGATGATGGAGCATATTTGTGATTTTTAAGTGGAACAAATCCTCCACTGTTAAGAAGTTGAGAACACGTCCATCAATCCGTGCCTCCAAAAATGTATCCTTGTACTGAGGGAGACCAACATCATCAAGCCATCGGACAACCCAATGATGATCAAGCCTTCCAGCTAAATCATCAACTTCACTCTCAGCCTTTGCATTCAACGCCAAAACAAGCTTTTTCCTATGTAAAACGTGTTTGATCCCTAATTTGATTTCAAGATCGGACCCACAAGAACTTATTGGTGGGATTGGTTCAGATGTTACATTGCTGATGACCATCTTGAGCAAATCATCTCCGGTTTTAACGTGCTTTCTTACTTCAGAGCTGTACATGTAAAGCCCCAAATGATCTAACCAAGATATGATTGTATCCACTTTCCATTGGCGAAACGGTAGATGTGATTCTGGTAGACCAGACATCATCCATCCAGCAAAACGAGATCCTCCACTATTTCTGTATTTAGAGTCTTCCCCACCACTATTTCGGTTTGTGTTATTTGAGTTTGTGGATGAGGAGGAGTTCCGAGATTCATTCCCGCCATTATTGTGAGATGGTGCGTTATTCTCATTCGCAGAATGTTCTTGTTCAATGAGATTTCCACTATTTGAGCGACGCATTTTCCCCCATATTTTCTTCAGTCCTTTTGGCTTTGTTGCTATCGGATTGCTAACCACAGAAGAGACAACTGCCTTCTCCACAGAATTTCGTGAATAATTGCGTTTAAAGGTACTGGTGGCTGTTTTTCTCTCACTCAAAGCCACCAAATTTGGCGCTGAACCTCCATGGCTAGGAGGGCTCCTTCTATGACATGAGGAGGGAGGAGGTGCTCGTCTACTCCTTTCATTTTCCTCATAATCAAAGTGAGTTTCCAAGGGTAGTGATGGAGTTTTATTATTATTTGAAGATCTTGCTCGAGGTCTCCGAGGTGTAGTTCCAAAAAGGGATGGCGCAAAAACATGAGAGGGCTCAGGAGGATATTTTGTCACATATTCTAATTTTGTTCTAAGATCTGTATTTTCCCTTTCAGTGGCTGCTTGTTTGAGCTTTAAATTTGCTATTTCTGATAATAGTTCGAGTTTTTTAGTTTCTAAAGAGGACCTCGACAGCATTTCTCGACTCAAAACATCCTCCGTTTTCCGTAGGACATCCTTTTTATCGTCTAGTACTTTTTCAAGATCATAGATTTTATTAGTTTGGCCATCAATTTGTCTGGATAGAACAGCGACCTTATAAGGAAGATAAAAAGTTCAATAGAGTGGGTATGCAAATATCCAGAGTACTTACTTGCATGTGGAGAGTATCTTTATCTCCTTCTAAGCATCGAAGCCTTTCTTCAACCTCAATGGACAATGATGGACTAGGGTGATGAGATATAATGGGGCAATAGGATTCACAGCACATAGGAGGAGACGAGTCTGAACGGTGATGATCATAGACAACGAGGGCGTTATTATTTCCGCCACTGCTACTTTTGTCATTGCTACAGCAACCAACACAAGGAGATCCTGGCTGGTCGTTTCCTAAGGAATCAGCTCCTGAATCCTCTTCTTCGTCAAGATAGGAACGGATGTGTTTCATGGGAGAGCGGAGATCACGAGATCGAGGGTTGGAAAAGTCCTTAAAATCCCTCCGATTGGGGGATTGAACCCGTCGTCTCAATGATTGTCGATATGGAGGTGGGGGTGCCTGGTTAGATTGTGGTGGCGGGTGCGGTGGCTGTGGTTGATGATGGTGGCGATGTAGATAAAGATGATTGTGATGGTGATGATAGTAGCCACTTCCAGGTGCACAAGGGGACGGAGATTTGTATCTATATAGGATAAAATCTAATTTAATAAAGATCAGACTAGATTCCAAATTTACCTTCCCGACTGTGAGGTATTATTATTATTATTATTCATAGGAGAGTGGAGTCTCGGAGGTAGAGGAGGAGGTTTTGATGATGAGACTCCGGAAGAAGACACACTTGCACCAGGAGATCGAGGTAGACTCCCTTTTCCATCATATCTGTCCATACTTCCATCCCGGCTGCGACAATTCATAGTTCGTGGACTTAACAAAAGCTCCCTGGAGCGTCGATGAATCAATTCTAATTCTTTTTCTCTCTCTGTGATGATACAATCTCCTCCACCTCCAGGGGTTGTGGAAGAGTTCCCAGTAATCATTGATGATTTGTTATCTATTACGTCCGCTCTATCACGAGATCGGCTTTTCCTCCCTCCTCCATGCTGCTGTGCTCTAGGACATGATCTAAATCATTACAAAGATTAAAATAAAAAACATTTCTAAATTATATATGTATATATAACTATATCTACAAGATTTTTTTCCTGGCAATAAACCAAGACATTAAGTGAAAACGAAAGAAACAACAATTCTTACGTATATGATTTTTTTTTTTTTTTTTTTTTTTTTTTTTTGCAATGAGTGAATAATAAATAATAATAATTTACTCAAGATAAATGCAAAAAATTTTTATAATAACGATAAAACAGAACAATAATTGAATGGGGGTTGATTCCTGGTGGTGGTCATGAAAAATAGGAGCTATTGAACGCAAAATCTTTAGAATGAAAAGGTTGAGTGTATTTTAGTCAATGAAATGCAACCTTCAAGTGAATAAACAAAAAAGGAAGGTTTTAAGGGTCAAACCGTGATTTGTCTCGTCGTGAAAGCGAGGACTGACTGTAAGCATTGCTGTCAATGTTATTGCCATTAGAGGAGGAGGAGGAGGCAACTAGTCCGGTGGAGCGTCTAAGTGAGGAGCTTGAATCGTCTAATCCCTCATTTTGTTGCTTGTAGTTGTGAAGGTTGTGATGATGATGATGATGATGATGGTTCAAGAGGTTGACGTAGTTGGCTGAATGAAGATGATGTTTGTTCGCTGCTGAGGAAGAGGGTTGTTTATGAGAAGATTGTGAATGGACATGAGGATGATTAATTGAATGGTTCCCGAGTCTGTTGGCATTAGACACGGCGTTGACATCCATGTCTGAAGAACTATCTATTCGACTGTAGAGGTCACAGCAGTCATCTGCCTCCTCTTCCTCACAGTCGCTTGTTGACATGTTCCCTCAAAAAGAATGATGAGAATCAAATCAACTCAGCTCAAAGAAGAAGACGGGTTCTGGGAAGAGACTGAAAACCCGGATGAAAAACTTATTCTTCTTTTTTTCAAAATATTGTTATTATTATTATTCAATCTTTTCCCCCTCCAAAAGAAAATCTTGGCTTGAATTCAAATAAGGAAAAAGCTGGTAGACAACACACACGCAAAAAAACAGCTTTAACCCATAAAGTCGTCAATTAGAAAGAATTAAGAAAAGGGAGGAAGGAACAAGACTCAAGAAAAGGTGGAGAATGAGGAAGCTAGGCCAAGAGGAGCATCTTACAACTCCAAATAAACATATGCATATTACCCCCCATTTTTTGTTACAAATAGGATTCAATTCCTAAAATTTAATTAAAAAACCCCATTTGACTTTGATAAAAAGACATTTTTTTATTTTTTTTTCTCAAGAACCATGGAGCCTGATTAGGAAGAAGGTGCTCTCTTCAGAGGGTTAGAAAATAAGAAACAGAGAGATATATATTTTTATTTTTAACTCCCCTCTATTTTTTCAACCCTCTTCTTTTTGTTTGTTTCACAATTTTTCTTTTGAAAGATTTTGTGTTTTTTAAAGCCGTATGTATATTTTAAATGGAGCTAAAAGAAAGAGTCACATGTTTCAACTTATTCTACAAGAAATATATATATTTATGAGCATTATTCATTCACTTGACGTCATGAATACTGATAATGTTTTCTATAGTGTTTTTTCATAATAAAAAAAAATGAAATGATCAAAACTTTTGGCCTGAAATTGCCTTTTATAGTAAATTCGATAATTTAAAAAACAAATGAAAATAGAATTTGATAAATATAGGTATGAATATTTATGTACAATTATAGGTAGATATGACTACTACTATTTTAAGGGAATTTTCTTTATTTTCATTCTTGGAATAGACCATTGGGATTGATAGTGAGTTCTGTATTGTGGAGAGTTTAGTTACTGGAATTGTGGACATGTGGCCAGACACTCTAAGACCACGTCGACGACTTTTCACAGCCGGAGTTTGCCTGCTCCTATTCCTTCTCGGTATCCCAATGACGACACAAGGGGGAGCCTTCATCTTTCAACTCATGGATTTTTATAGTGCAAGCGGAATTCCAATTCTTTGGTGTTGTTTCTTTCAAACCATTTCCATTGGATGGATATTTGGAACGAAACGATTTGCGGGTTGTGTTGAGCAAATGACGGGATTTCGACCCAACTTTTACTGGATTGCCACTTGGGGATTTGTGGCTCCGGTTGTCATGGCGGTAAGTTGTTTTCTCAGTAGCTTTTTTGCTTTCTCTCTTTTTTGGGGTGAACTTTTCAAGAAAGGGGAGCGGAGAAAATATTTTCATAATATTCAATTTGTTTTGTTTATTTTGTTCAAACATGGCCATGTTTTTTCTCTGATCTTTACATATCCATATTTAAATAAAGTTTATGTACAAGATAGATGGGTAGGTGCATATGAATATATATAAAACATATCTTTATTTTCAGAGTATTTTCATCTTCTATTTGTTCCGTTGGAGTCCTGTCAAATATGGAGACATTCAGTATCCACTCTCTGCTCATGTCATTGGCTTCGTTATGTCACTCATGTCGATGCTCTGGATTCCAGGCTATGCCATTTACTACATGCTGAATCAAAGAGGAAATTTGAAAGACGTGAGATAGATTACATAAATAAATGTCCGACAGTACTAAAACAAGCATGCATTTGTCCCCTCAAAATCGAGTCTGGATTTCATATTTTGTATTCTTCGACGAATTATCGTTTATTTTTACCAAGTAATTAGTCTGATTTATCCTCAGGAGGAGATGCTGCAAATGTCACTTAATGTAGTAAAAAATAATGGTCACAACTATAGACTTAGAAATGTATTCCTTTTATTTAAAAGGACATATACTCTTGGATATTTCAACAAGTTATCCCAGAAATTTGAATATGAATTTTGTAGTTCACACCCAAATAAGTCAATGAAATATGAGTCTGTTTTTGGATATTGGACATATCCCCCTTTTTTTTATTCAAGGATCAGATTCAGGGACGTCCATAGGATTATATGTATATATTTTTTTTTAAAGGGGCGGGGGAGCTTAATTTTGGGAAATTTTTGAAAAAAATACAAAAATTTTAAAAATCCGTAGCTGTTCATAAAAAAATTAATTTTGGAAAAAAATTTCAAATTTTAATTTTTTTGGATAACAGTAAAAAAGATTTCGAAATTAAATTTTACATATCAATTTTTTTTTCTTTGATACATAATTTGCCCAAATGACCTTTTTTTAAAGGAAATATGTATTTAAAAAAAAAAGAACCCTATTAACGGGTATAATTTTTTCATCCTGATCAAAAAAAAAATCAAGTAAAAATTGATTAAAATTTGGAGGGGGCTACAGACGCCTTTGAGACTGTTTTTATATTGTCGGACTATATATCTATAAAATAAATGTATATATTTTGTATATTCCTCCTTCCCTTCATTAATTTGATCAAATACCTCTGTTTATTTCAGAGACTCATCAAGGGCCTAATGCCAAACATTAAGTCCAACCGTATAAAGGCTCCAGCAAAGAACATGTCGGAAAGAGAATTACAATTTTATGAATCAAGTGCTCGATTGCTCAAAAATTCCTCATTTGTGACGCCCAACGCTTCATTTAACATCCAGCCGGTTCCTTAGTTAAATACAACAACCTCCTTCAAAAAATAATTATTTATTCTCATCATGGCTGATTCATTCTCTAGGGGTCAAAGATGTAATTATGTAATCATAATGATGAGTCCCCAAAAGCCGTGTTCCGCAAACGTTACAACAGAAATACATTTTGTGGAGCGCAGAGATTAAGGAACACTGTCTTAGACGTATTTAGTGCTACAGAGAGAAATATTACATACATTGATACACCTATTAAACCTACGTATTTTTTTTTTTTTTGTTATTTTTAAGACAGCTCTTTAATAATTCGTTTCTTACTTTCTCTCTCTTTCTTCGGTTTTAAAGTATGTAGTATACTTTTTTTCAAACCCCTTTAAAAAAAAACTTTGTAATACACTTCTTCTTTTTTTTTTTTTTTTTGAAAATGAATTCATTACCTTTCCCGATCCTTACGGTGTTGTTGTTGTTTTTTTTTAACTTAGTGTTATAATTACATAGGATTATAAAATAAAAAGTTGTAAAAATGTTGTTGATATTTATGAACTCATCCACTTACCCAACCTAGCCCATATTGTAACATTCATAGAACGGGTCTATGTATGTATACACTTATATAATAATATGTTAGAGAAAACAAAAGAGTATTATTACCCACATATTATTTTTCTTTGTCTCAAAGTTTTAATGAATGCAGTTTTTCTTTTTTTTTCAAAATCACAGAGTAAATCAACATATATTTTTATAGTTATTTATGATGTTTACGTAATAATAAAAAGGGTTCCAAGCGGCAATTTAGAAAGGTCCTTGATGAATCCCTTCTTTTCCCTCTTGTTAATTACTTTAATTTAATCATTTACTCATGGTTGTCAATATTTTTGTTGTCCTTTCAAAAACAAAGAAAAATGAATTGATTTCAAATGTCCCACATAGTAAATTCATTCTTTTGTATAACTTTATTTTGTAATAGCCAGTAGATGAGAGTTTAAAAAAAGAAAATATCCCTCAGACTAATAAAACTAGTTGAACACCTCTTCATGATTTGTACATTTCCAATGTTTGATATTATTGTACGTATGTATGATAATGTTAGTGATGGCAAACATTGAATTGGAGCTTTTAAATTACAAACTGAATTTATGTATATTACACTTACATGCAGTGTTTTATTCCATTCCAAAGTTTTATACTCAAAAAAAATTTAAAAAGAAGAAACATAAAATTGAAGAAGAAAAAAAAAAAGAACATTGATCGTTTTAATGCAAATAATTTGAAATAAATTAGATTTTCCTTACTGATTATATATCATGAATTATTTCAAGTTGACAAATACCTAAGGAATTCATATTAATTATACATGGAGAACGTATGAAATATGATTTGAGAGTATATATAAATAAACAAAATGAACGTGGTAAGCCTTACAATTTGAATAATGTTTAAGAGGAGAGTGGTTTAGCTGTTATTACGTTTAATTAAACTACATAACTTAGATGCAAGCAGCTATGAAAGAAAAAGAAATATACACAAATCCCACTCCGCATCTAACAAAGACATGAACAAGTAATGATGAAAATCCGGCGTACTTTTTAGCGTTAATTTGTAATTGGTAGTATAAAGTAAAGAATGAATTTTATTTTCCTTAGCAGTTGTCATTATTCTTACATTCCTGAGCAGTGAATATACTTCCCTAAATAGATTCAATTATATTCCAACCCTGATCTTGACCATTTGTGTGTGCTCATAAAAAATGGGGATTAATCTCGATGATATGTTGTGGAGTTATAATTGTAAGTGCTTGTTGGACCCAGAATAGAATTGTGGATTGAAATCAGAGTAATTCTAGCAAATGTCCTGGTTTGTATCCTCTTCTCCTTCCTCTCTTGTCACGGCTAATTGTAGCTGTTCTGATGAAATATCATGAGCATTTTTCTTTCTCTCTTCCAAAACATTATTCAAATTTTCAGGGTTACCATATCGATTTTCGTTTTCTTTTTTTAACATGTTCATTCGACACTCGATTTTCATCACTGTAGGCAAGATGAATGTTATAAACAACGGGACCTTTTTTTTTTTTTTTTTTCAAATGAGTTTTTTGAAGAAAAGGGAAAATATACATACATTGGCCTTTTTTAATAAATGGTATACATATATCATCGAATGAATTTCCTTTACAAAAATAAATTCAGTTTATATATTTAAATTAAAAAAAAAAGCTGTGCAGTGTGGGCTCTTAAAGAAGAGGGTCTAGGGCGAGTCTCCTTTGTGCCCCTTTATGACCGACTATGAGGGTATCAAGCATTTTTAACATGAATCATATTCTCCCAGTATTAATCATAGGCTATAAGATAGCAATTTTCAAACTAGGAGATGCTCTTCCTCCCCTTGGGATGAGTGTTATTCGAGGGGTGGCAAATTAGAGAAGATATTTGTAAATATAAACACTGTTAATCCCCATAACAAGAAAATATAGTATTTAATAGTAAAACTTTTCATTTTTATCGTTTTTCAATGGCCGCCTGTATCGGAGCCTATGGGAGGACACATCTATTCATTTATTATCTGAAGGGGGGAAGAGGGTTTGCTCGCTTTCCTCCCAAGAATTGTAGTTCTATTTTCTCCTTCCAAAATCATAAAACAGGCAACTGGTACCAAGAAAGTGTCTTTTATCATGTAGCATACGCTTATCTGCTATCAGCCTCCTTGGATTTCTTGCAATCATTGGTTTGACGACTCTGGGCATACTTTTTGACCTTGGTCTGCCTCCTTTGGGTTTGTCCTTGATAGATTGAGTATCCTCTTATCTCTCAATGGTTCTCTTGATGAGTATGGGGTTAACGTCTAGGCTCTTAAGGTTATTCAAGATGGCTGTTCAAGATTTGCCACTCAGGTACTCCTTGATTTATAGCCTCTCTCGCGGCTACCATTGTGGTTGACAAAATTTTCCTTTATTTCAAAATTGTTTGTTTCGATCTAGTTTCAGCACAACAAGAGATTAAATATAATATATCGCAACCTTACATATAATTATGTTATGTAAAATTGATTTAACAGGACTTTCTGTCGACACTGTATACCCTGAGTGAAATACTAAGATATTTTTTATTCATAAAAAATAAAAACTATTATTCAAAGAAAGTGTATTTAATTTCTTTATTTGTAAAATAATTTTTTATCTCCACCTTTAAATTAATATAATAAATAATATTTCGTAATTTGGATTTTTACAAAATGACCGTTAGTAGACAGATTAGCATTTTCACTGGTTGTGGTCTAATCGTTAGTATATCATTGCTAGGGTTGTTGGCATTGTTGAAAAAGATCGAATTTGATTTGTTGGAAGAGATTATATAAAAAAAAGGAATAAAATACGTTGGTACCCTTGCATCTTCTAAACAAGTTATCCTCAGTATTGTACTAATCATCAGCAAAGCAACTTCCCCTTACTATTCTCTCACGTGCATCATCATCATGCCAAAGAAAATGTGTCTTTTTTAATGGGTTTCTAATAACGGAGGTACTGATGTGAGGAATTATGATTTGCAAAATAAAAGTATATCTTACCTTTTTTGCAGTTTCTCGTGCCCATCTCGTTCTTTATGGCAAGTAATTTGCCAATCCAAAACCTCCCATCACATCAACAACTTAAAAGTCTTAAAGAGACACAAGACTGAAGTAGATGAAGGAGAATTAAACGGTTCATCATTCAATTTGGGCGTAGCAAAGTTATTTGTGTCGTGCAACATCCCTTTAAATGTTCTGGATCATCCCAATTTATCCAAGTTTATTGAAAAATATACTGGAAAAACTTCTCCAGGTCGATGGGTCGTTAACAACTTGGTTGGGAAAGTATGTCAAGGAGTTTTGAATAGAATAAAAGAAGAGGTGGAAGAAAAGGGGATATTTTCGTTGCAATAGATGAGACAAGAGATCATCAAGGGAGGTCAATGATGGCAATTTTGATTGCCCCTTTGGACGGACATTTCTGTGGGAGACCTTACCTTATTGGGTTGATTGATATTGAGATTGCAAACAATATAAAAACATCGTCATAAGCTCAGTTTATAAGTTATTGGGAGAACTGATGCCGCCTCGTATTGTCTCAAAGCAGGAGAAGATCTTCGAGAAAAAAAAATCCCGGAATTGATTCACATTGCATGTATTGCTCATATATTATATAGAGTTGCAGATATGGTTCAACAAAAGTTTCTTCTAACGAACAAACTTATTTCTAATGTGAAGAAGATGTTTTTGAATTCTGGAAGAAGAAAGAGAGTATTAACTGGTTTGTACGAAATTCCCCTCACTCCATCACCAATTATAACAAGATAGGGAACTTTTAAAAGCAGTGCTACTACCATCACTTTGCATTGATGAAGATTTGACAGCAACCAGAAGAGCACAAGAAGTAATTAATAATGATTCCTTAAGAGAAGAAGTCATATTTATGTAGGAAAATTTTCGTCAAATACCTTTGGCAATAACTGCACTTGAGAAAAGATTGCCTTTTCTTACCAGCCTAACCATAGTAGAAAATCTGACTCAAGATTTGAAGGAAGAACCATTCAAGACCAAGTTAAAAGAAGTGCTTCAAAAGAATCCTGGCTACACAAAACTAAAGGAACTCTCAACAAGTGAAAACCTTGTATACAAAAATACTCCAATTGTCAATTGTGAGAGAGTCTTTAGTATGATGAATATCATCAATACGAAAAGGAGGTCCAAACTAAGTTATAAGAAATTGAGGGAATTGTTGATCACCAAATGGAACGAATGTTTTGTTATCATTTAATCGTCAGCACGTAACTATTAAGAATATTTTTTAAATAATTTGTTACTTTATTGCCTCATTTCTATTCTTTAGATTTCGTGCCAAAGTTATCTATTCATCCTTTATGGTCAGTGGTCACTAAGAAGTTACGAGTACACTTCCTGTAATGATGGGTTTGATGTTCTCTAACTAACAATATATTTTGTCGTGCATAAATTTACAGAATATAATAACATTTATAAAGTTATTTAAAGGGAAGTTATATTTTAATAATATACAACAATCTCTTTTCCTTCATGTGTAAATAAATAAATAATTCAAGTTAAAGATATTTTGTAAACGATACTCTTTTAATTGGGTTGCAATCGATATTTACTTTGAACTCTCGATCCAGCGACCAATACAATTTTACCACTTTCATATGTAGCTATTATATTTTTGAAGTAATTTCCATGGACATTCAATGCATCGATGGGTAATTTATTCAGTTCAAATTTTTGAATAGAGTTGATGATCAAAATAGAGTTTTCTTTTAGACCCCTCTATAGTCTAGCATAGTGGCCTCTCTTACCACATCTTGTGCATTCGACACTTTTTGCAAAGCAAACTTTCCCATTCTTATGAGAAAATTGGAAACCACACTGTCTACACAATCTTTCTTGGCTCTTGTTCCACAATCTCCTACAGCTTTGACTTCTTCGATATATATTGAATCCACATGACTTTGTATTTGCGTTAACACCCTTTGATACTAAATCATTTAGACTATTTTGATTATTCTTTGCCGTATCTACTATTCTCCATTAATATATACTTCACATATTTTATTTGCATCATCAAATAATCTTAATTGTGCTTCTCTATACTTCTGGACTCCAGTCAATTTGTTAGACGTCATTCTTGAATGTTCTTTCAAATAGAAGCTATATACTTGTATCTCAGGTCTAACGATGATTAGATCCACCTTGTATATTGATATTCGTAACCAAAGTTTTATATTATGACAATTATTATTTAATACTGTTTGTATCATACAATAAATTATAACTAACATTAATACATTTTCTAGGTAATATTATTTTGATTAAATAGTACTAAGTAAAGCTATATTTTGGTAAAGGAAAGCTTTTATATGTAGTAAATTTTCAGATAAGTTGTAATGTTAAAAAAATCATAGTTGAGATATCTTATAAGTATGTTCGAAATTACCCATACGCCATCAAGTATAATTTATGAATAAAAGTTTGTTTATGTCCGTAAGAAAACAGAGGAAGCAGATGGTTGAACTTGTATTTGCGGGCGCGCTTGCGCGAAACACGATTCCCATAACGCTAAGGTTGCTAATTTTGGTAAGGATACAAAAGTGTGCGAGGAGAAGGGAAGAAATACTTATGGTATAATTGATTAAAATAATAAAGATCTTCCCCTATCAAGAACATTATCAATTCCCGCCTTTATTATTCAATATTAATATAATATTAGATACAGATAGTCGATAGAGAACTGAATAAAATGCCTAAAATAACGTCGCCTTCTGTCTTGATTTCTTGAAATGGAAGCCCAGGTATTTGGAAATACTAACCGGAGGGGAAACAGTTGGCTTGTAGGATTTGTCGATATAAATGTGCCTTTAGTCCACCGTCTAGAATTAAAATCCCCTCATTATCCTAATCTCATATCAAGAGCAGGAATACTTATTGTTTGTAGTATACCCTTATCAATTGTTAATCATCCTACGTTCAAAAAATTTATGGAAAAATACACGGGTAAGCCCGTCCCTTTCTGAGGAACTGTCATGAAATTAATGGAGGATGTTGCTAATGATATCATCTCTAAAATCAAAGAAAAAGTTGAAGGGAAGGATATTTTGTTGCTGTCAATGAGACAAAAGATAATCAGGAGCGATAATAACTGCTTTATTGATTGGTCCTTTGGACGGTTATTTCTTGGGTCGTCCATATCTCATCAACGTAATAGACATTAAAAGTGCAAATGCCAAGAACATAATCAATTAATTGTTAATGACGAATATGAATTTGAAGAGTTGTCCATTATTCATAATAATTGCAATCAAATTTCTGGGGTCATCACAGCTTTAGAAGGAAGATTACCCTTACTTGTCAGTATTACCATCGTTGAAATGCTACGAAATGAAATTAAGCTAGAGCAATTTCGATCTAAATTGACCAATTTCTTAACAGAAAATCCAGCTTACAATGAATTGTGAGACCTAGAATGTGTTGAAGATTCAATTGATAGAAATATCCCCATCGTAAATTATGAAGTTGAGAGAATTTTCAACATGGTTAGAGTCATCCACACCAAATTACAATCAAAGTTATCAGTAAAAAGTATAAAATATTTAATAAATTCGAAATGGAACTCTGAATTTTTTTACCATCCAACAGTAAGCATTCATTTTTTTAAAATCTAATGATAAAATATTATTCTATTTTAGCTAAAAATATCAAGATTTGTGATACAAAACTCATTAAATGGCAAAACTAACTTTTTAAATGGTCACAACAACAGGGTAGTAGCTTTGTTGTTCGCAACTAGTTTGTCTGACACTAGTTTCTTCACTTAAAGACTTGGGTATCATCATTAGGCATTATTACATAGTCAATACATATTACTTTTTTATCACTTAAGGATTAGCTATGGTTCATAAGCTCCAAGAAATGGTGTTCAGAAAACTCATAAAAGGCAAAAACAACTACTTAAATGGTCAACAACGGGGGTAGTTGCATTGAGTGTCGCATTATAATTAGCATTTGTGTGTATCCTTCATGATAATACAGGTGTGCGCGTCTAAAACTGAACACTCCTTTAAATTTTACGCCATGCACATATTCGTGATTTTATTGAGTTGAAACCGGTTTGTACTTCGAGGCAAGGGTCTTGACTAGTTATAAACAAAACTACAGCAGAAGCTAAATAGCAACAGTGAAACAATAGCTGATAATATGGAGAGACGTCGAGTCGCAATTTTGCAACTTTCCGCGCGGGGAAAAACTCCCACTGAAATTGCCAAGGTTCTGAACTGCAGCCAGACCACCGATGGGTAACATATGGGTGTTGTAGCCAAAGGGACTCCTGAGGTGACCACGAGATCTAAGTCAAGCCCTCGAAGGTCGAACGAAATGGTTGCTGCCGTGAAAAAGTCTGTCGAGGACAAGAGAGGGAAGGTCACCGTCAACGGCCTCTCCAGGGAATTCAACGTCAGCTGAAGGACCATGGACCGGTTAGTTAAGAAAGATCTTGGCTTTAAGTTCTACAAGAGAACCCGTTGTCAAGCCCTCAAGCTTTTAGACAAGAAAAACGACTCGCAAGGTAGAAGATTCTTCTTAAGAAAAAGCAAGCCAATGTCGTCGTTTTGTTCAGTGATGAGACGCCCTTCAGCCATGCGAGATGGTGGCCAACGACACCGGATTTTATCTGGCGGAGTCTCTCGGTGCCAGGGATGATGACGTGGTACATGTGGGTAAGGAACGGCACTTCGCCAACCTCCAGGTCATGGCTGTTGTTGCGTCCGACGGTCAGAAATGTGATCTCATCTATTTAACATTTAACATAAATGTATGATGGTTTATTTTTTAGTATGTAATTTAAACCTTCTTTTTTAAACTTGGAACTCCAAATGTATTTCAAAATACTCTACTTTGTCGTTTCATTAGTTATTATTCTGAGAATATGGTTCATAATGAATTATAATTTCATGGAGTCTGACGTTTTCAAATCTACTGTAACGGATAAAAAATATCTAAGTAAATTATACGTAATATATCTTAAATAAACATTTTGCTAATAAATACTTTCGTTATACCCTCAAAAATCATAATAAGGCAGGCAGCCCCTTCTCCTTGCACGCGTTTTTCTTTACAGGACTATCAACTTTAATAATGCTAACAGACTGACCGTCGTTATTTTTACTTTCTCTTTACAACATATACTTTTTTAAATTTATACTCACTTCAATTTGGACAATATTCCCATCTATATGCATTAATAATGTAAATGTCTAATGACAAATATAATGCTGGGATATAATAAAGAGAGATAACAATTTGAAATAAACTTATTTTTATGGAGAAAAAAAAGTATTTATTAGATTTAAATACCCGAATTTATACCTATATATATAAAAGAGACCTGTTTTTATTATATTTAGAGGCCTATCTTTTTGATATAGGTATATATTCGACTATTTAAATATAACAAATGGGTCCTTTTTTTAATTTATGAAGATACGTAAATGTTTGACAAATGGCCTTTTCAACTTATTTTATGACTTATAACTTATAAGTAGAGATTGTAATGAAAAAAAAAAAAGTTTAAAGTTAGAACAGATAAACGTTTGTTGTTCGTGCTCTTTTTCTCATTATTCAATGGGGCGTCGTTTTAACTCCCCCCTCTGAAAAAGCAAAAGCATTATTGCCTATCTTTGGTATAAATACTTTTAAAAATTAATAATTAATAAATATATATGACATGAAGTATAATTTTAAAAATGTCTCTACACTAAAGTTATTTTAAATGTTGAAAGTGCTTTGGCTTTATAGCAATAATTCAAATTCTACCAACAAAATAAAATTTCAGGCAGCTGATAATAACAAGGGTATTATTTCAGTAGAACTATATGTCTCACTCCCACCTTCACATGACACCATTTCTTTCCTTACAAACATGTTAACTCTAGTTATGAGTTGTGTCATTCTCATTGACCATTTTAGTCTACTGCTCCGTGGAAGATGCCTAAGGGTAGAAAAATATTTCAGCCGCAAGAAAAAAATGTTTATATACTAAAAGCGCAAGGAAACCCCCAACAGGCTTAATATTCATATTAATATTATTATACTATAAAGTGCGACAGGGAAATTTTCCGTGTCATTAAAATTATTTTTTTTTACTCTAACTAAGGTTTCAGGTGACATCTCGGCCAATGTTCAAATACATGTGCCATTTTTCTTGCACATTGTTCTAATTTGGTCAAAATTAGACAAAAAAGGAGTGAACAGGAATAAAAAAGGCAAAGGGTTTCGGATCTTCTCGACGCAGATGTTGATCCAAAAAGAATTTCATAAATCGTCAGTGTGACCGTGAGGACGGTCTGGAACATCTGGTTTGCCAAGGTGAATGAGAAAGGAGTTAAAAGGAAGGCAGGAAGTGGAGGAAATGGTTTGAAGCGAAATGAAACATTACTCAAGTCCCTGGAAGCCAAGATGAAGGAAGATCCAACAGTATCAATGTGCTGCTTGGCTGACGAGTTCAACGTGGACGAGATCACCATCAGGAGGCAGTTCATGATGACCTTGCATTAAGAGCTTTCCCAGGACTCTAAGACATCACCGAAAGGATGTAGCTCTTAAGGCACTTTCTTATTCAGAACTTAAAAATCTCTATTTCTTTTTTTATTTGGTAAATTTATATACTGCCAGTTTATATTCATTAAATGTAAATTAGGATTTTACATAGGCCCTTATTCTCAATAATTAAGTTAATTAGCTTGAGCCCTTTTTTATTATAAATAAAATATTAAACTATAATTAAATTAACCTCTAGCTTATGAAACCCCTCATTCAAAACACACAATCCTAATAACTCTCATTTAATAAATGATTTTTGAAGTGGCAGAGAAAATGCATTAGCTTTAAGCGCTAAATAGGACTATGACGATCTTCTCAGTTGACCAGGTTTTGAACCGCAAAAACAAAAAATTTATAGCAGAATCATGTGAGGAATCCAAGGCATCTTCAGGAGAAAACATCCGGTCCAAAAAATGTGTTTGGGAGTTGTGGGCTCTGATGGGAAGAAAATGGATCCTTTCTTCTTTAAGCCCAATGAGAAAATCTGGATGAGGCCTACTATAAGGTCATGAGGTGGAAAGTCTTGCCCTGGCTGTAGGCTAACTATCCTGAGAACAACCTTGTGTGGGCCCAAGACGGAACCTCAGCAATACGGCCTGGAAGACACAGAAATTATTAAAGGAGCGCTTTGCTGACTTCTGGGACAAGACCTTCTATCCTCGAGCAGACCTAATCTCAATCCCCTCCACTTCAGTGTGTGGAACGTCTTAGAGCCATAGCCCAACATGTCTGCCGATTATATTATGGCAAACCTGCGTCAATTTTTACCTCGTGTAGACCTGGGATGGAGGCTGGAGACGGCCATATTGAATAATTTTTGCCACGATGGATTGCTAAAAAAAAATTTAATAACATTTTTCATTATACTTTTCTAATAAAAAGTTATTAAGTTTTTGGTTTTGCTTCTTAATCGAAGAAAATTTCCCTGTCGCACTCTGTTGTTTAGTGTGCCTTCGCTGCATCGCTGAATAGAGAAGAATAGAAACAGAGAATGAAGGTAGAATAAAAGAGACAGAGAGAAGAGGGAGAAAGAGACTGAGGGCAAGTGAAGAGACAGAGCGAAGGAGATATATATAGAAAGAAAGAAGGAAAATGAGGTTTTACTTTGGTTAAACATAGCCTCTTAATGTCTTCAAAGAACCAAAAAAATATTATAGAACATGCTTGGATATTTTATAAGTCAACTTGCTAAATGTCAGCCTGATCTGTTCGACCATTTTGATTCCATGTGTGATAACACCAAAAAACAGACTTATAAATATGTTTAAGATGAACGTATATCGAGCTATAGTAAATACAAAAATATTCTGGAGGAATATAGTTTTGATAATTATCTTCCACTCGTTTGTGACAGCTTGCAGCAGCTCAGTCTTTACAGAGTTTCTATGAATTTTCTTTGACAACTACAACTTGAGAGAAAACCCTCTCTGCATTGCTTATAAGAAGACAGATATCACTACTCAACAAACATTTTCGTTTTTGTGGCCCTCAGAGAGAAACATTTTATATACTATAAATAAACCTTAATGGCTTAATAAGTTATGAGTACTTTTCATCTTTAGAGCGCTTACTAATAAAAACAAACAAAATTCATTTTAACTTATATTTCATTCAAATATTTAATATATCATGAAAATGTACATGAATTGTATTAATATACATAAGAGAACAATGACAATACCAAAAGCAAAGACAAACAGTCCCCACATCCACTCGCCTACAATACTTTATTAACACGACTACATCATTATTACTTGGATCAAAATAGGTTTATATGATTGACATCATATAATACATATATAAAGTGCATCCGATGACTTGTTTTCCTATATTCATAGAGATAAACCTTATAAATATATTATTATAATTTTGCACAGCGTTACTTCGCTAACACAGAAATACTCCATGTATTTTGTTGTCAGCTACCGATTCCGTATTCTCGTTTGATACGTCATGGGCCATTTTAAACTTTGAGCTTCAAATATATTTCAAATACTCTACTTTGTCGTTTCATTAGCTATTATTCTCAGAATAAGGTTCATAATAAATTACAATTTCATGGAGTGTGACGTTTTCAAATCTACTGTAACGGATAAAAAACGTCGAAGTCAATTATACGTAGTATATCTTCATTAAACATTTTGCTAATAAATACATTCGTTATACCCTCAAAAATCATAATAAAGCAGGCAGATGATAATCACATCAGTATTTTAAACATTGATACCATATGTCTTTTTTTGCCCCCTTCTCCTTGCAAGCGTTTTTCTCTACAATATTATCAACTATAGTCATGGCTATTTCATAATTTATTCTTTTTTATAAATAAAAAAAGTAATTAGTTATTCTATACTTATGCTCCATTTCCAAAAGAACAGGAATACAATTTCTTGTAGAATCCTCGTTGTTTATAATCATATATATTGGCCATGTCGTTAATTCTATCAAGAAACTTAGGCTATTTCCTCATAAAAACAATGTAATACCAACGAGGAAGGCTAAAAAACCATCAGACATTTTATATATGGTTAGAATACATTATTATAAAATGTTGTATAATATTTTCGAATCAAGAGGGATCATGGAAAAATTATTTGGTTTGAGTACCCCGAGACAAGTGTTTTCTGCTACAATGGATATAAGTATCAAAGAACAAGATAATTTAACTTGGACAGTAGAATCAAAATATGAAAACGGTCACTATTTCAACAATTTCTTGGATATTATATCCTACAAAATGTTTAACTTGTTTGCGAAAAATCAGAAATTAACAGCAAAGAAAATAATCTTAAAAAAATATATATGCCAAAAAAATGAAAAAGCTACAATAAAATTAACATTAAATATTTATTGAGTTCCTTATACGTATGAAATAAAAATATTGAAATCATATTGTAAAATAACTGACTAATTATATAAGTATGTTTTAAAATGGGCCTGTATTTAGAAGTACACATAATGAATATATATATTTGTTTTGTATGTAACATGAATATTATTCTTTAATTGAATAGGTCTGTAAAACAATAAATGTCTTTTTTAAATAATATTAAGGTCATAATCCTCACACAAATCCTTAAATGGAGGAAACAATTATTATGCAGTTGGGATTTTATCGAACATCCCTTTAGTTCATCATCCATCAGTATCACATTAAGGTCAATAATTAATTCATGAATAGATTATTTCTTCGTGCGTCAGTCCATGGTTACTAAAGAGGAATACTCTGAGGGTTGAAATTTTTTACGATTATCATCTAAAATATTAAATGGGGATGAGAGTCAGTCGAACGTCATTTAGGAGGAGTCCTTCACAATTAAAGAAGCAAACAGAGATAAGGAGATGGATTCCTCTTGACAAACGAACTTGTTCATGAATCCATGAGATAGATTCACATATAAAAAAATCGATAAGACCAATAATTAATTAGATTATTACCTATAAGCCTTTATCAAATCAAACAGTTTTCCTTGCCACATAGATATACTAAAGATGATTGTTTATGACAACCTATGTATTTTCTGAAAAGAAGTGCACTCTCCATCTATATAGTGCTCCCTGACTTGGTATTGATGCTCTAACACGTCGTTACCTTTATTGTATCTAAAAAAAGATAAAAAGTAAGCACTTGCTGTAGCAAGAGCTTACTTTTTATCCTTAAATACAACCTTAATTGGATGTCTAACAAATTGTTAGGAGTGAAATGCTTCTATTTGTTCATTTAATCCTTCCAATTATTTACTGTATCTTGCTTCAGAAGATGCCCAATTATGATTTCCCCTATTGCAAAATTCAGGAGTGTGTTTCGGGTACAAAGATTAATGGAACTATATCTTTTTTAGTATGCTTATTTTCAATAGGTTTTAACATATAGAAAGACAGGATTTCTTATCCGATAGTTTTTCTTCAAAGACCTTATTCAAAAATGTAATGAGTTCACACTTGAATTCTAGTAGGTGTCTTATCCTTCCTATAGATATATTTTATCCATAGCCTCTAAAGATTTCGGAGTGTCAGTTCCATTCCTGCGTCTTACTACACAGTATTAATCAGAGTGGGAAAAAAATTCTTATACTGCAAATCCACAACAATTCTCATGTCCTGACCAAGTCCTTGAATATTTTGATCTAGTCCTCAGATTTCATTCAAGCTTAGTTCAAGTCCATAATGGGATATGGGGTCCATAGTCTTAAGGCTGTTCTTGAGTCCACATTATACTAAGTTTAGAATCAAAGTCGAGTCGCAAGACTTAGCTATGAAGTCCAAGTCAAGTCTCGAGTCTTTGATCGTGAGATTGTCTTTAATACATTTATTATTATAATAACAATTAATTATTAATTAGTAAAGATGTCTTTGAGACTATCTTAGAGACATTGAGGGAAGTCAAATTTTGTAGTAAGCCCCCTTTTACAAGGTGACTGTGTATTAATATTATATATATAACTATAAGGTGTCTTGATCAGATAACTTGCAACGCAGACCGGTTGACGTTAGGTGACAACTTTTTTGATCACATCACAACGGAGACAAGTTCAATATTACTCACTCAGATGAACATGATATTTATTATATTCAAGATATAAAAAAAATTAAGATTTTATTGTTAGTTTATCTTTTTCAAATGAGCATTTCATACTTAGTGCATAATATCCACTTATTCTTAATATATGATTGATTTCTTCACTTTATTGTTGGTTATATTTATTTGAAAATGTTTGTATCTATTTTGACCTATTTTTTTATTCAATACAACTTTTAATCTTTTTTTTTAAATAATTTTAGTAGTGTAATTGTCGGAGGGTAAAAATTTACATCAATAGAATTGTCTTATAAGAAAATACAATAGTATTATATGATGTATTAATATAATTAGTTTTATAAATTTGAATTTCCTCCTCAATTGACTCCGCTGTGACATCATCAAAATAGTAAGAACAATTGTAAACAAAAGCAAAGAAATTTCTTATCGACATACCTTAAATATAGTCACCTTGCCATTTTTGTATGAGTATGCCCTACACGTAGTTATCTTTAATGTATCACGCAGCCTTTGCTCCAAAAAGAAACCGAAATAAGGCCCGAAATCATTTGGTAGTTAGTCAAATTAGTCAATCATACCACTGCTATTCATATCTTATGTACTCGCAGACTATCACTGTCATATTATTTCTTCAGCATTTTGAAAAACAATTACATATTATTAGAATCTACATTGTAATTTATTCGATACTTTATTATAATATTACTTAGTAATATTTTATTAAAAGAGTAGTTATGATCAGGTATTATATCATTTCTATAAAGAAATTGGCAAAATAATAAAATGGTCGATATATATATTATATAAACGATCAAATTGTACTCTTGTTTTTTTGGAACCTGAGCATATGTATAGAATAAGTTATTCACTATACATTAATAACTTATTACTTTGTGTATTTATGAAAAAGAATAAATTATTAAATAGCCATGACGAATCAAGGAAGAAGAGGGAATCGATAGCTGACAAGAAAATATTGAGGTTTTTTTTGTGTGTTAGCGAGATGACGCTAGATTATCCACCAAAAACTCAATGTTAGCTAGTTAACATTTTTTTCGTGGATTAGCTGTCGCGCCCTCAATTTTCCTACTTTACCTTTTTCTAGATTCGACTTGTTTTGATTTTGTGTTAATAGTCATAGAATAATAAACAGAAAACAAATAATATTAATACCCAACTGATTACGTATCTAAAAATGGGTAATTGAGGAATATGAGCAAACAATCATCTAGAATGGATGAAGAAGAAGACTTGGAATGGCTTCACTCCCTTTTGGAGTCAGTTCAATTGGATCGATTTTTCAGCGTTATCCGAGATGAACTACAAATAACGAGGATGTCACATCTGGACTTTGTCACTCCAGAAGATTTTGATAAGGTTTGGGATAAAAAAAAATGCTACTAAGTCATCCTATTTTACAAATCCCATTTGTTTAGATCGGAATGGCGCGTCCCGCCTCCAGACGTTTAATGGAATCCATTAAAAAGAAACGGAGAAAAATGTTGATTTCCAAATTTATTCCAGGATCCCGAAGTTTTGGTGCCCTATCCTCCTCCGGCGCGACCGGCGGTGGCGCCTCCTCCTCGTTGTCAAATAGTACTCGTGTAAAAGGAGATGGAGCCTTCTCTCCAACTCAGGAAGGTGCCTCCCAATCCTTTCCCTCTTCCTGTATTATACAAGATAAGGATATTTCACTTCAAGGAGAACTCGGTAATGGGTCCTTTGGTGTTGTAAGAAGAGGGGAATGGAGTACACCATCCGGTAAAATCCTACCGATTGCGGCAAAGGTTCTCAAAAAGGACACAGGCACTCCATCCTCTGTTTATGAAGACTTCATTAAAGAAGTCCTTAGTATGTTGGATCTTGAACATGAAAACCTTATCCGTCTTTATGGTATCGTACTTAAACAACCCCTCATGATGATTGTAGAGCTTGCTCCACTAGGATCTCTCATTGACTATCTACATAAACAATGTGAACGAATCCCCATAACGAATATTTGGGACTTTGCAATACAAATTGCAAACGGAATGACTTACTTAGAGTCAAAAAGATTCATTCACAGAGATCTTGCTTGTAGAAATGTGCTACTTGCTACATCTAGTCGGATTAAAATCGGGGATTTTGGATTAATGCGAGCTTTAACGCAAAAAGATGATTTTTATGTAATGACGGAGCGGAATAAAGTTCCTTTTCCTTGGTGTGCACCTGAATCTCTCAAAAATAGACTATTTTCTCACGCATCGGATACTTGGATGTTTGCTGTAACTTTATGGGAAATGTTTTCATTTGGTCAAGAACCATGGTTGGGACTCAATGGTACTCAAATTTTAAGGAAAATTGACGTGGAGGGCGAAAGACTTGGACAACCATATGCTTGCCCCAACTATATTTATCGTTTATTATTAGAGTGTTGGGCTAAAGTTCCAACAGATCGTCCAAATTTCGAATCTCTTAAAGATTTACTAACAGAAAGCTGCCCCCCTATTATGAAGGCTATTGCTAAATTCTCAGAAGAGGGAAAACTCAAAGTTGAATGTGGGGATCCTGTCATCATCATTGATAGCAACTCTGAGCATTATTGGTGGAAAGGACAATGTCTTCGTACTTTTAATATTGGTTACTTCCCTCGTAAAATAATGATTCATACGTCTGAAAGTAAAAAGTCAAAGGATATTTCTTGGCCTTTAAAAAAATCTTTTATTCACACTGGTCATGGCTCTCATCAAGGCAAAACATGGGGGAAACCAGATTTCATTGATCCTATTTATCTAAAAAATCCAAAATCACCTCCAGATAAAACGAGTCCTATAAAGACGAATTCCACTCCTCTTTCTGCTACCCTACGCTTGAGTAATAGGCTATCAAGTAGGAAATTCGAACCTTCCATGCCCAGTCCAACGGAGGATAAGCAATCATTTACTCCTCCTCAGTCAAATACGACTTCTCCTGTTAAAATCCATCATGTTAAGGAAGATTCTTTGATTGATTTGGAAGAGCAGTCATAT
This sequence comes from Lepeophtheirus salmonis, assembly GCF_016086655.4. Classification (NCBI taxonomy): domain Eukaryota; kingdom Metazoa; phylum Arthropoda; class Copepoda; order Siphonostomatoida; family Caligidae; genus Lepeophtheirus; species Lepeophtheirus salmonis. The sequence goes on from NC_052143.2 coordinate 25,596,924, forward strand.
CAAAGACCTAGTCAACCCGAGCCTGACTTTCCTCGTTATATCAATGATACAGCAGCAATAAACAATGGTATACATTTTAGATGTAGTTCCATATTAGATGAACCGATTGACATTCCTGAAATACCGAATAAAAACATTAGAGTTACGTATGCTAATGTTGAGGAGGAAGAGGAGCACGATTTAATAGAGGTTGATACGGAAACTCCTAATGCGATATCTCCTCCTCCACCGCCACCTCGTATTGATGAAACTGTTGTATTAGATAATTCGTTTGACTCCCTTCCTCCTGGTTGTACCTATCATGAACCTCCTGGAAATGATGAAGATGATCCTTTTGATACATCCAGAATTATTATTCACGAAGAATCTCAAACTGAAAATGGGGCAACCGAACCATCCATCATTCATCGACTTATGACGTCAGAAGAAAATAAAGAGGATCCTATCTTGGTTCCACCATATACTCCTAAGCTTCCTAATTCTCCCTTTTCCCCTCCAGCATTCAATCCTGATGATATTGTGTTAGAAAGTAATGAAGCCATTGCTGGTCTTGAATCTCCCCTTCCAGCTCCAGCATCGAATGTATTACATCTCAACAACATGAAACAAAATACAATGGCTAAAAGTGAAAGCGGTGGAGCATTTGGATGGTTGAGCAATACAATGCACGAAATGATCGGTAAAAATACAAATCCGAATGTTTTTCAATTTCCTCCTCCAGAGAATCATCCTCGATCCATATCCCCTCAAGTCAATTCTGTGCCCATTTCCACTTCTATGTATAAAAATCAGCCAGCTCGTAATCCTTATTACCAACATATTGATTTCCAATTAGCTAAGCCTGAACCCATTCATATTCCACACTCCCTGAATCAACTACAAGAACGTAGCGTTCCAAGGACAAATCATTCCAACAATATTGTTTCAGGACAGGCGTTTAACTTCCCACCCGATCTGGATTTGAGAAATAAACAAGAAAGTTATGGATGTGGTGGCAATGGAGCTATAATAACGCATCAACAAAGATTAAAAGTAAAGTTACTGTGAAAAAAGTTTTGTAATTAATAATAATGATTTTTTCCCGCTGTTATTACAATTAGGAGAATCAAATATCTGTTCACAACTCCCCTTCCAAGAGTGAGAGACAAAAATCCAATCAGTCGATTTTAAAACCGGAGAAAGTTCCTTTCCATCAGTACGTCCCTCCCCTTAATGGTAGCATGAAAGAGCAATTATCAGTATTAGCAAATAAACCCGAAGAATTTGGAAAAAATGGCACTGTGGAAGCTGCAGAAAAAGAATTTATTCGCGAGTTGGAACTGAGCTTAGGGTTGACATACATTCCCTCACCCCCGTCTAATGCTAGTAGTAGTTCTAATTATCAGCAAAATACTCTTAAGGTAGCTCTTCCTGAGGAAAGAGCTGCTAGTTCCAAAAATACAGCTACTGTTAAACCGTTCGTGAGTCCTAATTGTCGCTCACCCTCTAACAGTATTGGGGATGTGGCCGCTGTTAAAGACTCGTGGAAGTCTCTTAACCTCGGCAACAAATCCAATAATAGTAGTATTGAGCACAATAATATGATTTATCTTCCTCCACCTCCTTCCAGCGGAGCAGTTCCTCGACGATCTTCTAATAGCCAATTAGAAATGAATAAAATCGTTCAGGTAATGAATCATGAATATCTCCTTCCCCACTTGATATTCTATTATAAAGATATTTTTTTACTTTTAAAGGTGAGTAAATTCGTTCCTGGAATAAGTGCAAGTCAAGTGAGATCCTCTTTGGAGGCAGTCAACTGGGATGTTTCCATTGCAGTTAAGAATTTGAAAATTGATAAGCTATATCGTATAGGGATTGCAGATAAACCACGCTGTGAAAAAGTACTTAAATCTGTCAATTGGAATCTGGAACACGCTGCGGCAAATCTTATTGAAAACTAAAGTAATCATAATAGCTTTGACCACGTTTTATTTAAATACTTGTATATGCATGTCACCACGCACAAAAGCTATTTTTAGTATTTGTACTATGTTTTAGTTAGGTACATATTTGAATTTTTAGGCATTAAATATAATCTTTATCTTAAAAGGGATTAGTGTTTCTCAATCAATTCATACAAAGCGTCTGCTGTAGTCCTTGCCCCTTCTATCCACTCACACTGATCCATTAAAAAACTCGGAATACCTGATTCTCCATACCAGGCACCTGCTATAGCTCCTGTCATTGATGCAATAGTGTCCGTGTCCCCACCAAAACTTATTGCAGTCATAAGGGCACGCTGAAAGGGACTATCAATGTCGTCAAAAGGAGTCGTAGAGTCTTTAGTTTTAAGAAAACTAAAAATAGATGTAGGAACAGACTTAAGTGCAGATATATCGTTCCCCAAATCTATGGGTATATCTTCAACGCTATCCTTGAGCTTAGATTCTATCAGCTTGATTTGAGATGCAAAGGTTTCATCGTTTTCTCCACTACTATTGTCCGTATCGACCATATCTTTACTTAATTCAAGTAGACTGTTAAGGAAATGTAGATCGTGCCTAAGTGCGAGCCTTACAGCCATACATTGAATCAGTGCACCATTCACTCCTTCGTTATGAAAATGCGTTAATTTTGATACAGTTTCAACGTACTGCAGCATTTTCTTGTCCGAAAGATGATAACTGTATAGAGCAATGGGATGCACACGCATTGAGGCTCCATTCCCATAGGATCCTAAGCCATTAAACTGTTTGGAGGCAGGTAAAAAGGGGATTTCCGCATTAGACTCCTTGAGAGCCTTAAACACCGAGACAACCCCTGATCCATATCCTCTTAAGGGTTCTTTGAAATAAGATTGATAAAACCGCGTAGCAATGGTGCGAGCACTTGGAAAAGATCCATCTTTGGATTCAATGAGGGCTTGGGCCAACTCCCTTGCCATGGCAGTATCATCTGTATAACGCTTCAGTCTCTCTCCTTCTTCATTATACTCGAATTCTTTCCTCACCCTTTCCTCACTAATACCATTCCAATACTTGCACTCCACTGGAGAGCCCATGGCATCCCCTATCACTGCCCCAATCATGCATCCTCGAAATCCGTCTCGTACTGACTTTCTCATTCCTTACTAGATCAAAGAGAGATAAGACATTGATTTAATACTAATAGCCATTGATTATTTGTAGATTAACTTTTAACTATAGAAATACAAACGAAAATAGATACTTTGTCATTACTTATTTAATATTTTATCGTAATTTCAAATTTGTTACCCATCCGCCCACAAACAAAAACAGTTTATAAAACTGAGGTGTGAGGGAGTTTTGCTTAAAGCATTAAACCAAGTAGCGAAACGCGCCCGTTAGTCTGAGGAGAAAGAATGGTGCAGTGTCATATTTTTATTCAAAAGATGTCGCTTTTCATTTTCCTGCCACTGAGCCTCACCCATATAAATTAACCTTCAATTAAGTTCTTAATTTGGTAAAGCTTAAATTACTTGAATTTAAATATAGTAATATGGATGATCATTATCTACGAAACCTCCGAAATTCACCTTTTTCACTCTTGTAATGCTTTGGACCTCAGGTAATGTCATTAATTAGATGCTTGAGAATCGTAAAAAGTAAATAAGTATATTTTTGAACAGCAGCAAGTCGCCAAGAGTCCTTATTTCTTCACCAAATCACGAGACGGAGAAGTATTTACTAAATTACTTCAATTTCGTCATATGGGACTCTGAGACAGTAAGTGTTTTTCCCTTTTAGTGGTGGAGGATGCTAGATATGTATTCCCCTCCTTGACGAAGGACTTTGGTCAGAGGAAGATGAAAAACACCAAACTGAATCCTCATCCATTGGAATGACCCTTCTGACTCCAAGATTACTAGCACAATAGTTTTCCTAATTTCATAATACGAGGGATTTACCTAAGAACATACTATTTACTACAATATCTTTATAATCAAGCACGCTGAGGTTTCCGAGGAAGAGTTATCAGTATCAGCATAAGCATACGGAAATGTGGGGATATATTATATTATTATATAATATAGGAGTTGATTTAGCTTTTCTGTTATAAAAAAAATCTCGTCTTCCTGTATTTCTTGTCCAAATCCGTGTATAATATCAATATAACTTTAAATACTTAATATTTCATCTTGATTTATTTTGACTTCAAAAAGTAAAAAAGACTTCAGCACATGAACCAAAGTAATTCATTACCTTCAAATTTGATATTCAAATTTTGAATATAAATTAACTCATGTGATCAAATTGAATCCAATGATTGAACAGCCAATAAAATCATTCTATAAACGGTTTTTAATAAGCTATATAAGATTTAAATGGATAGTGTAAAGTTATTTTAAATTTATTGACTTCAGAAATGAGTTTAATAGCTTTTGATTTTTTTCTCTATTCTTTGATAATACAATTTTTTAAAGATATAATATATTTGCAACTTCTTGTTGGTTGTGTTTGATAATTAATAGTAAGTTAGTAGTAAATATTTTATTTTTGAATTTTTACTATCATTATTTATAACAAGACATAATTACTGCATAGTTTATATTTATGAACAAAAATTGAGCTTCATTTTCAAACTAAATAACTGAAATTCCTTTTTGAACGCAATTCAAATCCAGTTTTTCATTCAGTTAAGATAAAGACAAAATACTATCATCATGGTATAAGAGTTTCAGACATAGGATACAATTTATTAATTATTTTCCCCCGTTGTGCTTCTATCAATAAAACTACAACTATCAAATCATGAAATTAATTAATTATTATTAAGTAGCCTATATTATTTTTTAAATTGAAAAGTATAGTTGTAATTGTGAATCTTGTCTACATATGTTAAAAACAACAGAAAGGGAATCCTACGATGACAAAATCACTAGAATTATAAAAATTGCAGATTACACTGAGATATCCTCGTTTATTGTTTACATAAAGTATTTTAAAATGTTATTTTACCAATAGAAAATGCCATTACAAATTGAAATCAGTCTTTATATACATCTGAACAGAAAAATGTTGCTCTTAAATTTAAAGAATTAAGTAATTTCATAATCAAAGACTGACCAAATATCCCATTGTCACTCATTAAAAGATAAAGTAATGAATATAATCATAAGATTAAGATTAGTAATATTTGCAAAGACTTTAAAAAAAAAGAACAAGAAATTAGAAATTACGTTAAAGATAATGGTCAACATAGTTCTAAAAGTATGGCAACGAGATTGGCTGTTAATAAAATGAAATGAACAAATAATTATTTTTATTAAGTTACGTTCGATCTAGTTATTCCAAATGTTAGAATGTAGCGAACTTTAAGACTTATGGAATCAATGTTTGCCTTAAGTACGAAGAATTAGGATGCACTGCCCATTCTAGAGGCGGGGTCTGTTGGACGTTCGTAAGACCTTTTATAACTATGTACAGGGGTCTGATTGAACTAGAGAAAAAGACATCATATCTCTCATCAATAAAGTTAGCTCGTTGCCTATGGAGCTGAGAGAGGTCAAGAATTTGTTTGCTTCGTCACACCAAGACAGAAGCTCGAAAAGAGAATATCTCTCCAAGACACATAGACAAAAAAATGTCTTAGTGGCGCCATGTCCGTTGGTGGCTTCTGATTCGGGTAAAAACTACAGTCCCAACATCGAAAATAAGTCCGGAGAATATAGTTATGCATGTTTTAATTTTCTGTATCATATTACAATAATCGTGAAACACTCATGGCGTGAGATCCTAGGCTATTCTGTACTTAATATTAGTTATTATATAGTTTGGCTGAGAGTATAGGGTCATATATTATTATAACATAGGGGAGAGTGAGGATACATTTTACAAAAATTAATGATTTTTGTAAAATGTCATAAGTTTCACAATTTAAAAGATAATTCAACGCCCGGGCAACATGGCATAGGTAGTTGCCTGAGACAAATAATTCCAGAGTATTTTTGATGTAGTGCAATAATTAATAACCTTTTATTGGTGTTTTCGAAACCAACCAAAAGTAGGAGAAGACATCATACAAGGTAGGAGGATGCATGGTACAAGGTAGGATTGGAATGTTACAACAGAAGGAAACATGTAAAAACTGTAATTTATTATTTTCAAACATTTATTTAATTTTTATTACAGTTTGTCAGCATAAAGTAAATACTTATAATTACATATATAAGATAAAAAAATAAAACATTTACAGAAACAGAGCATAGTCAATAATAAAATTAAAAAAATATTATTTTTTTTACTATTTACTGGGATTGATAATTAAAGTATATCATGAAATTACATAAAAAACAAAATAGAATTAAATAGAATATATCTAAGTATATAGTACGAGTATATATAATAAAAATGTGGTGCAACAAGTCTCCTCTATAGTGTTAGAATCAGAATAAATGATGTGAACTGAATATTGAAACGACTAATATATTACAAGCATGTTAATTAATTGAGCATTATGCTAGACTATGATATTTAATAAAATATAATTAAAATCTCATGTTTTGTAATGGAAATATATGTCAATAAACACTTACCTAAAATGTTTACTTTTAGTGTCAAAAATTTCAATGTCGAAATTATCTTTAACCGTTAGCATTAGGCAACCCGAGTTTTATATTGATTTGATGAACAAAGGAATACATTCAATTGTATATGAACAAGGTTCTTTAGATAACTTTACATTTTAAAGTTATTGGTAGTGTAATATGGCTTTTTTGGAACATTCACAACCACGTTTATGGACTAACATCTTTTGGTTGGGTTGAATTAAAGATGAAGAGACCGCTTCAGTATCGTTATTGCACGTTGAGTAGTAAAACATAATTTATATTATTAAATTCCCCAATTCCTTCGTATCTCCTTAGATAAGTGAATTATGATCACCGTGTTTCCTTGAAGTGGTCTACTCGCTCCCATTCTCTGCCAAAATTCTTGATCTTTGTTTCCGGTATCAAGGTTTTCCATAGAATTTGATTAATGGTGTACTCAAAGTATCTCTTACAGACTATATATGAAACATATTATACCAGTAGCTCGTGATACATTTGATCGTATAATGTTTTAATATGTATATATTCATAATAAATCCAGTAAATACTGAATAGTGATGCATGATATATCCAAGTTAATAAAAACTTAAATGAAGACAGCATAAGTAGTAAACTAAAACCACCTAAGAAATAAATTAAAATTTACAAATGTCGATTTATTGATTAAATTATTTATTTATTATGATTGGAGTTTGATGGGTTGTAGATCTTGTACATAGTATGAGGGGTCATCATGAGACAATTCCCTCTGATGGCGATACATGTATAATGTGAGCATCTTTCCATCAAGGAATTTGATGAAACTGATCCAGTAATAATTTCTTTGAGTTCTAAGTTCGTCTTCAGTAAGGGATAATACTAATAAGTACATTATGAATGAGAAAGTTAATGAATTTGAAAATAAAACAAAAACTTAAGAGTAAATTATTTTTGTTACTCATAAAATGCGGCTCATTCTTACCACGAAACACTAAACGGTTTGAGGCATACTAATATTCAAGTTGAGCTCCTCAAAAAGGAAGTTAAGAGTTCTTATTAATCTTCATGAAGGTCCAAGTCAACCCTTGTTATCTTTCCCATTATACTCAACAATCCAATTTGCGTCTTCCGGACCTTTAATGAGCATATTCTACAATTAAAATCTATTCTACGTCATATCATACATTAAACGTACGAGTAAAGTGATTGAAGAGAAAACACAGATTAGTAACTATTGCTTCTCTGAACCTCTGATAATCAGACAAAAAAAATAAGAAATTGAATACTGGATAATTAAAAGGTAAGAATAAATCATGTTATTGCTTTACAAAGATTATATATTTTTTTATCTCAATAGGGGAAGTATATTGGATGTTTATCGGAAGTGGACTTAAGGATATTTTGGAAAAAATCTCCTTGTTATTATGGATATACAGGGTGTCCACGATAAATTGGAACTACTTTAAACTTCATCCAGATCCATAATGTGGATATTCGGGGTTAAATCATACTAATATAAAAGGTTGCGTGAACAATACACTATAACTTCCACCACAACTGTTTTGACAAAAAAACAATAGTCATCATGGAACAATCAAGGAGAGACGCCATCCTCGAATTGGCTCGCGCGGGACACAAGCCCTCTGCTATCTACAAGCTTCTTAACTATCCCAAGACCACGGTGTACCGGGTCTTCAATGCCTGGGAGGTTGAGGGGAAGGTCTGCCGCAAGGCCCACAACATGAGAAGTGACCGAATCCGCACTCCCCGCTTCCTTGAAGGCCTCCGGAAGTCCATCAAGGCTTCGCCGGGGACTTCCTTGTCCAGGTTGGCCAAGAACCGTGGAGTGAGCAAGCAGCTGGTCTCACAGGCTGTGAATGAGGACCTCGGATACAGGTCATACCGAAAGGCCAAACAACACATCTTCACGGAATCCATGAAGGCCACCAGGCTCACCAACGGTAAGCGTCTCCTCAATGACCTGAAGAGCCATGGAGGAAGAATCATCTTCTTCTCCGAAAAGATAAGAACTGGACTGTCGACAGAAGCTACAACGTCCAGAATGACAGGTGGCTTGCCAAGGAGAGAGAAGAGGTCCCTGCGGTCTTCACCACAAAGTTCCCGGCCTCCGTGATGACCCTGGGTGGCATCTGCAGCACCGGTGGGGTGATGCCTCCTTTTTTCTTCAATTTCCTTCAAAAGTTAAGAAGATATACGTAATTTAAACAAAATGTTCAGTTTCGGAAAGGTAATCCCCCCCCCCTCCGATCCAAAACCCAACTATGTCGCACTGTACATATAATTAATGAGATAGATCCTATATTGCTATGTAATATAAACATCGCCTGTTTAAAGGAAAGAGAGGAAGTTATTTATCTTTTCAATCAACCATTCAATATTGCTTCCTTAATCAGACTTTCAAAATAAAATCTGCCCCTTACAGAATAAAGCTTTTACATACATAATATAAGGAATTATAATAATTCACTACGTTTAATCCTAAGATATTACTTAACTAATTAAAATAAGTTAAGTATTATATTTGATTACAATACTAACAACTTGTATATTTATTCTACTTGCAACTCTTTTCCAAAAAGAGCTGAAACATATGTACACCTATTTAGGTACATAAAATTAGAAATAATATATAATGACTAATGGGTAAAAAAAAGTAAGTAACTTGATAAGGCCAAACAAGAAATAAAATTACATATCACATTGATAAACTAGGTCAAATGAAAATAATGAGCATATAAGTATGATATATAATTAACTAACTTGTCTTGTATTCTGTTGTGACCGAAGTTGAATGACTTAAAAACAATATATATTTATTATGTTACAAACATAACCTTAGCACCTTGATCCACTAAATAGTAAATATCACAAAAGGTGGGTAACCTATCTATGTTGCGTGTACACGTATAAGTCAAAAAAGGGAATAATTAGCTATAAATGATATCGGGAGTAGTGTTGATCTCACAAAAATATCATTTATATATATACACTTAGAGGTGTACACGCATGATAGATGTGGTAACTTGCCTTTAATCAATGCGTATTTAAAGACATGTATGCAAATAATATAAACTATTTAATTGAAAACTACATAAAAAATAAGTATCAACAAGTACTGAGGAGTAAAAATAGAATGGAGTAATAACATTCGAATATAAATGATTTATGGGATTCATACATTTTTCCTCATTTTTCTTCGGTGTCTTCTTGAAACTGTACGAGCAGTGTATTTTTATTCACAAAATCTCCTTGGGAATGAAATACCTTTTGAATAGTTCCCGTTTTATTGGCTTTGATCACATATTCCATTTTCATTGCAATCATTATCATAAGCGTATCCCCTACTTTTACGGAGTCACCTTTTTTCACATTGACTTTTTCGATTACACCTGGCATGGGTGCAACTGCATCACCTGCTCCAGAAGCACCAGCACTCAGCTGAGCTGTTATAAATTTAGGAACCTTCTTTTCAAAAGTAATTTTACCAATGTCCCGTGTGAATAATACAATTTCTTCATCATTAGCAATAAATCTTTGTTTTGATACGTGGCCATTAACACTGCAGATTATATGGGAGCAATTTCTACCTGGATGATGAGCGAGTTTAGCTTGGACTGAGTAACTGCTATCTTTTACTTTGATGTCAAATCTGTCAGCACCTTTAAACAGGACAGAGGCCTCAATTGGTTCTTTATTAACTGTAAATTGGTATACTTTAGAAAAACAATAATTGAGACGTGTTCCCATTTCAACACTGAATGGATCATTGTCAGCTAGTTTTTGAGATTCGGATAAAATAAGGGCTGTGACTGCTTCGCAAATATGTTCATGGTCAACGGTGATTTTGGGAAAGAGCTCAGAATAATGCCTTGGAATAAAATCAGTATCAACTTCGCCAGCGACGAATTGAGGATGAGCAGATAGATTCATGAGGAAGTTAATATTGGTCGTCAAACCTTCTATATTATACTCTGAGAGACACGAACGTAATTTAGTAAGAGCAGAGTCACGATCTGGTCCCCAAACGACTAATTTAGCAATCATTGGATCGTAATGGACGGACACTTCATCACCTTGTCTTATACCTGTTTCTATCCGAACGTTATCATCTGCTTTAGGATACGAAACATGATGCAAGGGACCTGCACCTGGCATAAAGTCTTGATCAGGATCTTCTGCATATATACGAGCTTCAAATGACCATCCATTAAGCTTAATATCATCTTGAGTTATTGGAAGAACCTGTCCAGCAGCTGCTTGTAACTGCCATTTAACGAGATCCGTGCCAGTGATCATTTCAGTGACTGGATGCTCAACTTGTAATCGAGTATTCATTTCCATAAAATAAAAATTGAAGTCCTTATCCATAATAAACTCTACTGTACCCGCACCGACATAATCGACAGCCCTTGCAGCTCGAACAGCAGCCTCTCCCAATTTACGACGTACTTCCCATGAAATGAAGGGACCAGGAGCTTCTTCAATAATCTTTTGATGTCTCCTTTGAACCGAGCAGTCTCTTTCAAAAAGGTACACATAGTTTCCATGCTGATCACCAAATACTTGTACTTCAACGTGCCTTGGATTCTGTACATACTTTTCCAGTAGCATTACTTCGTCTCCAAATGATTTTAGTCCCTCTGTTTTTGCAGAGTTCAACTGTTGCTCGAATTCATCTTCAGTCAAAGCAATCCTCATTCCTTTTCCTCCTCCACCTCGAACCGCTTTGATCATAATTGGATAACCAATCTTAGAAGCTTCTGATTTCAGTCTTTCAAACGACTGGTCCTCTCCATGATAGCCTCTGATATAACGGATAATGTCATGAATAAATACATAGTAATCACAACAATATTCTAAGGGATTTACCCGATGCAAGGAACATTCGCTTCAGTCATAATAATTTTGGAGGTAGATTTAATGCCCATGTCCCGAATGGCAGAAGCAGGAGGACCAACAAATATAATACCCTTCTTTTGACACAACTCAGCAAATTCAACATTTTCAGAGAGAAAGCCATAGCCTGGATGAATAGCTTGAGCTCCAGATTTTTGTGCAACCTAAAAAGTAAGAAGAATATTTTTTAATACATTCAATATTAAGAATAAATGAGTTACCTCAATGATTTTATCTTGAACTAAGTAACTCTGTTGAGAAGCTGGAGGACCAATATAATAGGCCTGATCTGCCATTTCAACATGCATGGAACCCTTATCTGCATCAGAATAGACGGCAACCGTCTCAATACCCATACTATTTGCTGTTCGCATAACACGGCAAGCAATTTCTCCACGATTTGCGATCAAAACCTAAAATAATTCAACCTTATTAGATTATTATTCAGTCTATCTGAAGAAAACTTACCTTGTTAATTATTGTAGTGGACATACTCCGATGTAAGGAGGATCTCAAGGATCCCATACCCAATAAAAGTTTGTTGGGAATCATAATTTCAAATTAGTTTCCTAGATTGTAAGCAATGACAATAGGTGGTAGAATGGTCAGCTGCCTGTTTCCATTAATAAAATGGAATTCCAATGCTGAATTGAAAGGTAGATTATTTTTTACCCTTACCTTGTAGTTGTTATGTAAGCAAAGATAAAGTGAATAAAAAGGTTTATTTTGATGGATCTTTAATAAGAAACTTCCGTTAGTATTATTTTTTTAATATACGTACCTAGTAACTTTATTTTGGAAAATATGTTCGTCGATTACATTTACTAATTTTTCAACAGAATTGATTAATATTTATAAATAATAGCATTGAATTGGAAATTTTTCTTGGTTGAGGAGGGGGTGAGGGGGGACCTTCATTTCATACGTATCTAATATGAATGAATAATTATGTTTCTTAAACATATACAAGTACGTTTTATCCAAGATACTTAGAGACTATGTATATTTCATTTTTTCTAAATAAAAGCCTCTGTCTAGGTCAAAACTATAAAGATAACAAAATAATTAAGAGGGGTCCTATTTTAAAGTTTACAATCTAAAGTTTTTTAAACTTTTAATTAATGTTAAGTTTCAGAAACGTACAACGACCTCAATAGTGTAAACACATAACTTGGAATAACTATTATGGTAGTTTTTTGCTTCATAGGGGCCCTTAATCTCTTACTCCAAATGACTTTTTAGAGATCCTAAAACATTTATTCCAGGTAATACTTTAGTAAATCCTATCCATATTCAGTCGGAGTGATACTTTTTATTTGACTCCGGCATATTACGATACATCCCTCATAAATTCGGAGGGCCAATGAATACCATTATCGAGAGGGCTTTAGTTCTTTCAGTTGCAATTTTATTTTATTTGCCTATTTTAATTTTTAAGTATCTTGGTTTTACTGTAATCAAATATAAATGTGCAGGGTTTTTTTTCTTTCCTTTTTTAAAATTTGAAATGAATTTCGAATTTTAGACAATAAATTCCGAATCTTCGTTTTTATTTAGAAAAGATTTATTCATTTATGAAAAATCTATCCTTCGAGGGGCTCCTATTATTTATAATTAAGTGTGGGTCAAGGTGACACCAATGCCCCTCTCCTAAAATTGACACTGGGCATGCATGTTTTATATCACATTGAAACTGCAATAATACAAGTTGAACTATAAATAACATTAATGCTTCGACTACATATTTTTTTCGTTTGTTTTTTCATGTCTTAATGAAATGGTTATTGATTTATATGAGTAGAGATGTCAAAATTGTCTAAAGTAAATTAAAATTTTAGTATCTCATATCTCTTTTTAAAAAATAATTCAACATTTTTTGATGGATTTTTAATCAGTAAACAATTAATTATAACTTCAATAACATGGAATATGTTTAATGTATTTTTAATTTAACCCAATTTTATACTGAAACATATATATTAATAGTAATATATATTACTATTACTATTTAAAGCTTTAAGATTAATTATTACCAGCGATGCATTAAATATGTCCTGCTAGTATGTCAAAATAAAGGAAACCAAAAATTTACGTGGTAATCCCGACAATTGGCTGGAATATTATTTGGGAGTAAAGAATAAAGAGGCGTCATGTATTGACTGTATCAATATTATATGTATTTCTATTAACCTTTGACTGTATATATAATATCAATCAATGATGTTTTTACTTATCTCTAATTCTGATTGGTTTAAATTTGTATTTACGCTATGTTCAACTTTTGCACAGTTCATTGAAATATTATACAAAATTGTTCATTTAATTAATTCATTCAATCGATATTATATTCCATTGACATTATATATTATTTATCATAATGATAATGGTGATTTATTGTGTCTTTAATTGCAACAATAAGTTTAAAACGCATAAAACTTACGGTTTTACTCATAGAAAAAAAAAAAAAAAAAACTTGTCCGTGGAAAAATTTAACCGTAAAAAAACTCTTACATTAAGGTATATAATAGTTTAGAATGTTAAACAATTACATCATAATAATGTTCACAGATTTGTTAAGAGGCCTGGCTGTTTTAAATTATTTATCATGTTATTCAAATTATATCCTTGGAAATACATAAATAACCATATTGAAGCCTAACACAATTATTATTTATCATAAACTGAAGTTAGTGATGGCAGATTAGTAAATCGTTAGTCACTGAATAATGGAGGAGCTCAACATTTTTTCATCATTAGGAGCTTTATGCATACATAATTCATTGATAAATTAATTATTTAGGAGTCTAATTGGACTTAAGGCTTCCAAACTAATGAATCCAATTTGTAACATTATTTATATCTTTTAATGATAAGACCAAAAACCCATTCAATTTACTTAAATCAATTTAAATAATTTATTATTTATTTTCATAAATATAAGTAGAATATTAGTTAATTACATTTAGATATTTCAGCAATTAATTTATAAATCCTTCGGAACTTTATAAAACGTGAGGTGAGTTTGATCTTTTGAATATAAGATGGAGATGAATATTTTTCGTATTTTCCATTCGTAGAGAAGGGATCACTTATTGGTGTAAACCCATTTTCAGAATGATATTCAGTATATAGAAGGATTTTAGTCTAGAACCTGTATTAACTATAAAAGTTGTATTACGGTGTAAAAATGTGGATCCATTTTAGTCTCTTTATTTGGGAGGGGAACAACTTAACTGTCATAGCGTTTTATTAGATCCGTTGCAAGCATTCATGACAGAAAGGAAATAAACACATAAATACAAATCACACTCTGCCTATAACAAGGACATATAGGCTGGAGTTCCACTGATGTCGATCTTAATTCTACTGCAAGTCTATCAATAGCTTACACTTATAACTCCCGAGCAAATATTTAAATCATGCCATCTTTTCTATTTATAAGAACTCTAATCCAGTGTCGTCAATAATTGACTTATTCCTGATGAAGGGATTTGCAGAAGATGTAATTGATTCTTATAGATGTAATAGATGCTAAACTTTCAGATTACAAGGCAATTAACTTAGTATTAAACCCCCAGTTAAAGGAACTTAGACATAACAACCAGTGGACACTTAACAGTTAACTCTACCATCATGGACGATCCCGAAGTTAATGAAGCATACCCAGGACGTATCCCAAATGCTGCTGCATGGAATAAAAGTTTTGTGGAGAAGAAGAGCATCTGTTCATGCAAAATGAGAGAGGGAATACCTTAACCAAATTGAGTTTATTTCCAAGAACATTCTTACTGAAGAAGAAAAAAAAACCAAGTTAGACCAGATGTATAGGAAACTCGATCTGAAATATAGAGTCCGAATGCAAATTAACAATATTGATGAGATTTGAGATTAAAAATGTCATTGTCAAAAATGCTAAGCTTAATAAATCCCCTGGGTCATTTGGCCTTACGTTCGAATTTTACAAAAATTATATTAACCTCTTCATCCCTGTTCTACTGCCTTTTTACGAAAGAGTAATGTCTCTTGGGTTTTTCCCTGAATTTTGTAAACTTATGGACAACATTCCCTTCTCTGTACAGAAATTCCTCGAATCGTTGAGTAACACCTCTGTGATCGCACTAGATTTGGCCAAAGTCTTTGACACGCTGTCTCATGAGTTAATCATTCGTACCTTATATAAAAAAGGGTTCGGCGATTTTATAATTAGAATGGTCGGAGTAATCTTAGTGGGTTCCCGTACCATTGTGAGGTATGGGAATCAATAGTAATTTTTTGAGAATAAGAGAGGAGTATGGCAGGGAGACCCCGTGTCTACGTTGTTATTCAACGTAGGGATTGACTGATTTCTTCAAAATATATAGTAAGATAACCATATCATTGGATTTTCGCCGATCCCAGCACATCCAAAATGCCTCTGCTATGCTGACGACATAACTTTGGTATTGGGTGGAAGCCCTTTCGAAACAATTAAGTCAATTAGAGGAATTATGACCTTACTCAGAAAGTTCTCCTCAACTTCCGGATTAAATATTAATCCAAGGAAAACAGAGATATTGAGCGCTTATGGAGGACTGAGAGAAAAAGGATGGCCAAGCCTCCGTACCACAAGAACCATCAAACTCATTGGAGTCTGGGTGGGGAATGAGAGTTGTTAAAAGAATAATGAGGAAATGGGTAGGAAACTTAATCAGGCTACCTCTTTCATCAAGAATTTCAACCTGAATATGTGGGACAAAATATCAGCATGGAACTCTTATGTTGTCCCAAAAGTGGTTCATTTTCTAAGAGTAACGCCGTACAATGAGGACACTCTGAAAAATATATTTGCTATAGAGGACTCATTTCTCCAAACGAAAAGAAGAAGGAACATCTCCTATGATAAGCTTCACGGTCCACTGAATAGTGGAGGACTGTCTGTGATGAGTGTTTCGGAAATATGGAAGGTACTGAACTTTTATTGGGTTAGAAAAATCTGAAATAGCGAGGAAATCTGGAGTATTATTCTTGTTGACTTCCTGAAAGAGTAACCCCTTTGCTAGTTTTGAAAATGTTCTGGAGAATCTTGCATTATACTCCAAACGAATGCAGTATTTGTGAAAATTGTGCATAGATGTAACAACGAAGTTTGAGTTGTGTCTCGGTTAGGAGTTGCCTATAGGAGGACGCTTTAATTTCCCGGAAGTGAGAACCGTCTCCGCCGATATTGCTGCGGACGTTCGATGATCGACCTCTCTAATTGATCAAATGGCTGAACAGGCCTTTAAATCAAAGTTAGGTCATTTTAAGAGCGTGGATAGGGCTCTGGTGCCGTTCAGGATGAAAGCCTCGATATTTTCTCCGTCAGAGATCAGAAGATACTTAAAAAAATCAACTATGGCTCCTGTTTGTGACTATTTGGAAAACAACTGGTAAAGATGAATTTTTAGGAAACTATTGTGGGGAGGAGGAAGGCAAGGTCAACGCCATTATTACGCAAACACAACAATTAATATATGCAAAAAGGACTAAGAAGTACTTAAACCTTACAGACGTCATCTCCATTATTAAGTTACATATCCATGTAATTAAAGATATGGACTAGTTCTTCACGTAAATGAAGACCATGCCAATAACGTTATTTAATTTGTAATTGTTCTTCTGTTCGTTTTTTATCTTTATCTTTTAGTTTGATATTTTTTTTTGTTTTTACCGTTTTGTTTTTTTAAATTTAAAATTTATGAATAATCTTGCAGACGCCCCTGATATTATAATACAAATTTCTACCAAAAAACTATTTACAAAGATATGGCTAAAGAATAACTACACAAATTAAGGAATCGAAATCTGATTAAGTCTTTTTCTCTTTCGTTTATTTGTATAAATGGTAATTTTATAAAATTTAATTATTTTTTGTTAGGTATTTCTCAGATAAAAAGTTTAGTTTATTTATTTATATTGGAAATGGAGTGGTAGATATAATCACTAAAAAAGAAACTAAAATTTTGATGCTGATTTTTTTTTGTATCTGAAACTACATTAGAACCACATAAAACTTGTCTGAGATTTTTTCACTCTGCTTTAATTTTTTCACAAATTACAATATCCGACTCTTTATGAAATAATATTATTTATGAAATATCTATAATAATTCTAATATTGAACCTTAGAACCCAGCATTGGTTCATTATTTATGTTTAAGAGTCCATTTTTTTAATATGTATAATTTAAAGTAAATTTTTTTTGATATTTAAGTGAAAATTATAATTTTTACAAAAGATAATTTGAATTTACATTATCAATTAAAAAAAAAGACTCAAAATATATTTTCAAAAAAGTATATTTTATTCTTAATTTTTCGAATTATTGACTATTCTTTTTAAGAAGGACTGTGAAAGTCCTTAAAATATGTATTCAATTCAAAATCGAGTCTTAAGTCTTGATTCCAAGGGTTTGCCTCTATGATTTAATTTAAATGTAATTCTTCAACATATTTACAAAAATCTCATAAAATAAACTTTTGCATATGTACAAGTTCTTATCAAAAAAGAAATTGTTTTTTTCTAATTCGGAATTTAATTCTCAACTTCTTTATTTTTTTAAGTTGTTACACATGCCATAACGTTTGAATTGTTTTTTTTTTTTAATATATAAAAAGCTTCAACGTCTTTTTGTGTCCTCAGTGATTTTCTTCTATTGAAAAGATAGAAAGGAAAATATTAGTTTAGAGAAAAATTCTTTTTAAACTTTTGACAAATTGTTTATTCTTCAAAAAATTAGCATTTTGTAGGGAGTAACAATTTTAAAAGAATTAATAATCTTTCAAAAGTTTGATATGCTGTATTTTATCTTTGAATACTCAAAAGGATTCTCTTAATATCTAAGTATCTCTGTACTTAATTATGTTTTAATATCTTGCTCTGTTTTTCTAAATATATCCCTTGATTTAGGATTAAAAAATATGTTTGAAAGCATCCCAAAGGTCCAGAAAAATAGGACTAGTGGTATTAGTTAGTTAAGCTTAGATTTTTAAGTCCTTGGCATTATTATATTCAATATAATGTAAAAACAAAAAATTAAGCAATGAAACATAAACTAATTAATTTTTTGAACATTTTGTTTAAATAAATATATAATGACTCAGGAGTCATTGGGAGACATCGGACAATATACGAAAGCACCACTGTCCTACATATTTTACATTTTGATCAAATCCTTTGAACCAGGCAAATTAGATTATGACTAATATATTATTAATGATTTAAACTAATTAATTGAATTTAATTACTTAAGAATTCTCTATTTCTAAACAAGGGGAAAAGACGATACGTACCTGATTGATAAGTTAGAGAGAGACTGCATAACAACTGAAATCCTAATATATATTTATTGATCTTTCACTAGTTAGCAAATACGACACGACAAATATGTTACAAAATGAGTTGTGTACATTAGGTTTAATTCATTTAAAGTCTACTATATTTTGTTCTCGATTAAAAGCCATGATCGATTTCTACCACAATCTGATAATTCCCCGCTATCCCCTCCTTTATTGAAAAAATAGAACAATTATATTTAGGATAGTATTATCTTCTCCATAACTATAATTGGTATGGGACGTCCAAGAGTTCCATGATATAAATGGTTATTGCATAATGTTTACGAGCTGTGTTCAAAAAGTAAAGTGACTTCGTATTTTTAGGAAAAAATATTTATTTATTCATATATTTTTACGTTGTTCCCTTCAAAGTAATTCCCCTCAGATACAACAAACTTGTGCTAAACTTTTGAACACATCTTGTATATATAACTAATGTATAATTTTATTATTCAAACACAATACATATAATGGTATTTTTGGAGAGCGTGAGGAGAAGCAGGGAGTGAGTCTTACGGGATTACTGAATAAAGGAAGGCCCTTGTTAACATTAGCTTTCTCTTACTTATATGATTTAAAGGAGGGAGAGAGAGAATGTTAATTACTGCTGTAAAGTGGAGAGCCTTCTACTTAAAATTGACATTAGTGCAGGGAAAATATTATAGTTATATTCAAATTAATATATACATTAGACCGGCCCATTTGTAACTTTTTTTTGGACATGTTTAACTCTCATACATTTGGGTAAAAAACGATGACTGACAAATTTTGAACAATTTCAAACAAGTTTAACAGGTCGTCCGAAGACTTTACAGTTTTGAAAATTAACATTTTTTCAAAAATTGTGTCTTGTTCTTTTGATATCTTCCAACCAAAAGTAGATATGATTAAATGCAATTTATACCTTTTTTACCATAATTAAGATATCTTTTAAAAATATTCATATTATTTTGTCCTTTATTAGTTTCTTTATTTTAAACGGAGTATGAGTAATGTATTTTTTTTTACCTATTCCTCAGAGTGCACATTATCTATCTTTATATTTTTAATCAAACAGCAATACTGCCAAATATTTATGGTAAAAAAACACACAGTATCATCTAAGGAACTTTGATCTTTTATTAAACTTTTTTTATTAGCACCTTTTGTTACTGTAAGTTATCAAATTCCTTTAAATAATTCCAAATATTATTTTCTTAAATAATATTCTTTTTTTTTTTTTTAATGAAACTAAAAATTAACAAAAAATTAAATATTATTAAAATAAAGGAAGTTTTGCCAATATTGAAATCTTCTACTTAATGTACTTTTTTTAGAATCGAGAAATCTCTTTCGATGGTCCTGGGCTACTTGTAATAAATACTGTTTCTGCTCTTCATCATTAGCAATGAAGGAGTTGAATTATTTTATGAGAGCAACCCCCTTTTCAGCCGAATCATTATTAAATGTTAAGTAGTTAATGATTGAACACGTCGTCTGATAGTCATTTATTTGTCCAAACATATAAAAAGTTCAAGGTGTTTTTTGAGACATTTTTTTTAAATGTTCTTTTAATTGGTTAGATAGAGTTGCACTGATTAAGTATAAGTAAACATTTACTCCATCTGACCTAGGAATCTTTTTAATGAAATACAAATACATAAAGTATATTTCTTTCTCTAGGAATGAACTTGGCGCGAACCTATGCACATCGAGTTCAAGAGAATAATCTTTCCCGATTATCCATTTGTCCATGAGCTACGTCGATTCCATAACAAATTTTGCTAATGACAGTTTTCCAAAATTTCTTAAGTCTAATTTTATTCTTTTTGGAATATTTGATGGATTAATGTACCCTTCCAAATTTTCTAATTGCTTCGGACATAGGTCGTTTTCTTGAGATGATACTTTCGGGTCAAAAAATTCCAATGTTATATTTTGTTTGCTTAAATACCAAAGGTGCCTGGAACTTTTTTGTTTTGCAGCTTCTGAAATTCTGGATATGTATTTTCAAAATTTTTAAGGTTGAACAAAAATCCCAAATATTGGCGACTAGAGGATATGATAAGAGCTATGAAAAAAGCTCTCAATTAAATTTGCACAATAAAAGCAGACATATTGCGAAATCCTTTTACTTCCTTAGCAGTGAGTTTGAATTGATCTCGACAAATATAAATCATGAAAGTGTACAATGCATTAATCATCCAACGAGCATGGTGCATAGCTCCTGGTGTAATAAAGTGTATACCTCGAGGAGGGTTACAAAGTCAATTATATTATTTTTCATATCAGAAATGACTTTATTGGTCATGACCGGCTTATAGTCTGTTTTGTAGATATTTCCCCAATCCTTCAGAAACTTTTAAAAAACTTAAATATCAAGTCCAGGTGAGGGACCCATAGAAATGGAGAGAACACTTGCTAAAACCAATTCAAGTATTTGATGTCGACAGGGTAAGTATAGAAGATATCTTTCCAATTTTGACTCAAGTAATACACATATTGATCTGACCAGTTTTGCTAGCTGTGGTATCAATGTCCTTCTCCTAATATTGTGTAGTTTCATCTTATAGATTTGACAGTTTGATTAAAATTAAAAAAGATGGATAATACGCACTGTGAATAATAGGTTAAAAAATATTGACATCAAAATTGTATAATACATAATATGAAGATCTTTAGCTTCAAGATTTAAAATGTTCACTATTTTGTGATTTATTTTTTAAGGATATCTTAATGAAA
The DNA here is from genome assembly GCF_016086655.4 of Lepeophtheirus salmonis. Lineage (NCBI taxonomy): Eukaryota > Metazoa > Arthropoda > Copepoda > Siphonostomatoida > Caligidae > Lepeophtheirus > Lepeophtheirus salmonis. The sequence continues at coordinate 25,618,448 of NC_052143.2, forward strand.
TAACTTTTCAATTTATCTATGTACCATCGGGATTATTCGTCATTGTTCGGAGTTATTTTTTAAATTATAATACAATTTTTTTCGACACTTTTTCTATCCAATCCCTCACCATGTAGTCAAATTGAAAAATTACTTTATTTCATATTTTGGAATAATTGGGGCCAAGTTTAAATTCAAGCATGTATGTAAAAATTATAGTTATTTTACAGAAAGCTAAAACAAATATCCAATATAAAGTTTCTAACAAATTATTCAAAATTGAAAACACGGATACAAAAGTACTTCTTTATAAAAAAAAATATTTTTAGTTATTCAGTCTTACGTTTAAATATGTAAACCCTTTACACTACCAACTCATCTTGATTATTAAACCTATAACTGCCCATGAGGAAAATATGGATTTCCCCAATCTAGCCCAACAACTTGAAATGTCTGACCTTGTTTTTATTAATGCAAAACTCAACTTGACAGAAAACGGGAGTCTCTTCAAATTTATCGTTGTATTTTAAGAGCACAATGTTATTCATTTTGGAGCATCTATACTTTTTAACAAAATTATTGGAACTCACACTTTTAACGACATTTTATTTGTAGGTAGCCATGCAAAATTAGGATACTCTGTTGAATAGCGTACTACGGTATTCCTATCCATAACCTCATCAACAGATTAATGATGTTTAGAAGTACACATGTATTTTGCCCAAAATATCTTCATTGGTTTGATCAACTTCTTGATTTCTTGGTGCTAGAGACGATCTTTTTTGTAACCATCTAATATATTTGCAGCTTTGTGCAAAAAGAAGGAATACCTTCTTTTTAAATTTTTGCTGAAGAACAACATTTATTTCCACAATCCAATTTTATCATCCTTAGTATCGTGAACATTACAGGTATCTCTCCTTTTCTTCTTCTGCTAAAATAAAAATATGAGCGTCTCTCGCGGTCGTTGCTTTATTATTATTTATTAGGTCCCAAGAGGCGCGCAGTTCCAAGCTATTAAGCATACTAAAAAATGAGGCATCAATAGACCAGGAATTTTTGCTATATAGATCTAAAAATGTTTTATAGGAGATTACATTCCAGCAAGACCTGTTTCTTGAATTTGATCCACTAAGTATAAAGTAATCAATTCAAATTTTTCATCAATTATAAGTCAGAATCAAAAGTTTTGAAATAAGCTCCCTGTGATATTCTTAATCTTACTATAATGACTGTATTAGTTTAATGATGTCATGCAATGTGACTCTACAGCTTTTAAATTACTGATGATTACTACCCGAGTATTTTCGAATTTCTAAAAAAAAAAATACTCGAGCAATTACAAGCTTTACTCGTTACTCCACTTGAATACTCGTTACTTGTTTGAATAATCGTTACTTGTATGGACGCTCATTACACATCCTAACACTTTTTGCTCACTAAAAAACTCGTCATTCAAAAAAATTGTATTTTTTAATGAACTATTGATACTTGTGATTTAAAAATTTGTGTAGTTCTCTAGAGAACTCTGTATTTGTAATTGAATGAATATATTATATATGTTCATATCAAAGGATCTTATAATAACAATAATACTTGTATAACAGAGAGACCATAATACATTTAATATAAAGTACTGATGACCACACAAAATTGTTATCATAATTGATGTTCCGCGAATTAATCTAAAAATGAGCTTAGACCCTAAGCGTAATTCAACAATTTATATAGTCAATAAACCAATATTTTACTTTAGTCTTGTTATAATTTGTATAAATATGTTTTTAGTTGCACTGATGCTTATTAATATGAATGTATATTAATGATAATAACTAGAAAAATACACGTTTTTAGACGGCTAAGTAATTCCAAGCAATGTCGACTACTCCCGTTAGTCTTAAAAAAATTATTAAAGATTATTTTTAAAACGAACTGGAATTATGAGTACAAATTCCAGAAAAGTCAACACATTTCTACTTGTGGCAAAAAATAAATTCTAAATTTTTGCAAGGAAAGGAAATAAGTCTTGGAAGATTTACCTGTTATATAATGGACTCTGCTTTTTATGCCCTCGAGCTGAGTTTTTTTTTGTGTCCTTTTTATTTACTTCATAAAACTTGAGTAGTGTATCACTATTTCAAATAAATTTTTACAAATAAAGAAATATTATATTCAGAAACAAAAATATTTTTTAAATTCTGATTAACATTAAATTGCACTTATGGCTTGTTTTGTGGCCTTTAACTCGGGAATGGGGTGTTTTCACTCGAAACTTTCGAAATCAGATATTTTGAACTGCATGGGTTAATGAAGCGTGACATAAGTAATGTTTAACGTGATTAAGTGAGATGCATGAGTTTCATGCCCATCAAGAATAACTTTAAAAAGTGTTGGCACTAAATAAATGGTTAATCATAATTAATATATTACTATTAATTGGTAAAAAATAGCTAAATCAGCTAACTTTCAACTTATCAACTATATAAAACATTTTTCTGCAACCCCATATAAATTTGACTTATTTTCAATAGATATCGGCTAATATTGCAACACTGGACTCCAAAGTAGGCAAGGGGGAAGAGGTGGGTTCGGTATTTTTCAATCCAATATTTAATTATTTTTCATATTAGATATTCTCACTTAATACAAAGATTGAAACAATATTCGGTTCCGTTTTTTTTTGCCTCTCCCCCTAGGATTCTAGTACGTACAACACATTAAAGGTGAGTGCATACCTTGTCGCAGATTTCTGAACTTTTTTTGGTGAGTATCTTAATATTATTTTTTTTTATCTACAATGAAATTTGTTTAGTTGTATTAATATTGCTAAAGTTGTATAAAATATGTCCTAGAAAGTGGATCAAATTTTCATAGTTGTAACTTGATAAGGATTTTTTATTTTCTACAACAGTTCTCATAATAATATAATTTTTGAGAAGGAAAAATGTAAGTTTAAAGTAATAACTAGTGCGTGTGCTTATGAAAGACGGATATTAAGAATGAGGGGTTGCTCAGTAGTTGTAAGTATAAGTCCTTGATGGACGGCTTAGAGTAGATTTGAGGATCAACATCGGAGTAATTTTAGCCCAATATTAATAGAAATACAAGGTTATACCATAACGCGTGTACGACTGATGTTTAAGGTTGATCATTTTGGTAAGGATACAAAAGCGTGCCAGGAGAAGGGAAAAAATACTCAGGGTATAATTGATTAAAATAATAAACATCTTCGTCTATCAAGAACGTTATCAATTCCCGCCTTTATTATTCAATATTAATATAATATTAGATACAGATAGTCGATAGAGAACTGAATAAAATGCCTAAAATAACGTCGCCTTCTGTCTTGATTTCTTGAAATGGAAGCCCAGGTATTTGGAAATACTTACCGGAGGGGAAACAGATGGTTTGTAGGATTTGTCGATATAAATGTGTCTATAGTCCACCGTCTAGAATTAAATCATTATCCTCATCAGGAATATTCATCTAAAAATTACTTGGTTTAAAGCAGCAGACTACTTTTTCAAGCACTTCATAGTAATTAGGGAATATTTGAGTAGCCTCCATGAAAAATGCCTTCTATAAATAAAGCAAAGGAGATTATCAATGACGAATATATATATTAGAAGAGTTGACCATTATTCATAATCAACTCAATCAAATTTCTGGGCCATCCCAGCTTTAGAAGGAAGATTACCCTTACTTGTCAGCATTACCATCGTTGAACTGCTACGAAATGTTATTAAGCTAGAGCCATTTCGATCTAAATTGACCAATTTTCTATCAGAAAATCCAGCTTACAATGAATTGTGAGACCTAGCATGTTTAGAAGATTCAATTGATAGAAATACCCCCATTGTAAATTATGAAGTTTTGAGAATTTTCTGCATGTTTAGAGTCATCCACACCAAATTACGATAAAAGTTATCAGTAAAAAGCATAGAATATTTATTAATTTCGAAATGGAACTCTAAATTTTGTACTATCTAACTAAATCTAATTATAAAATATGATTCTATTTTAATTAAAAATATCAATAATTATGATACAGAGCTCATTAAATGGCAAAAACAACTGCTTAAATGGTCACAACAACGGGTTAGTAGCTTTGGATGGTTCGTAACTAGTTTGTCTGACACTAGTTTCTTCACTTAAAGACTTGGGTATGATCTTTAGGCTTTCCAATATTACATAGTCAATAAATATTACTTTTTTATCAATTAACGATTAGCTATGGTTGATAAGCTCCAAGAAATGGTGTTCAGAAAACTCATAAAAGGCAAAAACAACTATTTAAATGGTCAACAATGGGGGTAGTTGCATTGGGTGTAGCATTATAATTAGCAATTGTGTGTATCCTTCATGATAATAGTATTATACAAGCATAAATAACGGAGGGAAAATCTTAACTACATTAAGTCAAGAATGGTTGTCTGAATTGTCTTATCCCTTATAAAGGAGTCTTATTTTTATATCTAAAATAAGCAATTAAGGCTTAAAATTTGACTGCATGGATTAAGTTTTCTTTTTTTAGATAAACATGAAATAAATGGAAGTAAGATTCTAAAAGCTGTTCGTACTAAGATTGGAAGAAGAGATGGATTTAATTCTAATATTTTTGTATAGTATATTTATTGTCTAATTTTATGATTTTGACATTTACTTTATTATTAATAATTATTTAGATCTCATCGGTAGAGATATATCTATCTTGTTCACAATTGTATATAGCAACTTCCTTATGAGGAAAAAGGGGCGATGATCTTTTTGATTCAACTCCACGTATGGTTTGTGTTTTGCAACCTACAGTTATGACATATTTAACTGAATTCCGATGTCAGAACAAGAAAATATTATTTGGATCACTATTATTTTAATATTCTATATTCATAATTTATTGTTATTATTAGTTATATGATTCTAATTGTTTAATTTTGTATATTTAACATAAATGTATGATGGTTTATTTTTTAGTATGTAATTTAATCCTTTTTTTTTAAACTTAGAACTTCAAATATACTTCGAAATACTCTACTTTGTCGCTTCATTAGTTATTATTCTGAGAATATGGTTCATAATGAATTACAATTTCATTGAGTGTGACGTTTTTAAATCTATTGTACCGGATAAAAACCGTCCAAGTCAATTATACGAAGTATATCTTAATTAAACATTTTGCTAATAAATACTTTCGTTATACCCTCAAAAATCATAATAAAGTAGGCAGCTGATAATCACATCAGTATTGTAAACAATGATACCATAAGTCTTTCTCCCCCCTTCTTCGGTAGGATACATTAAATTGAAAATTCTAGCAATAGTGACGTCGTAGACTATGATTAGTTGCGTGTTCTGTCAAAATCTGTCTGTCTTGCCAAGCAGTCGGTACAATATATCGGATTGAAAATTCAAACAAGCTCGATTACATGATGGTTTAACCTTGTATTTCTATTAACCTTATTCCAGCTTATATGTCCTATCTATATACGGAATGAGAATGGTGTTTATTTCCTTCCTCTGAGTCCTGCTTGCAGCTGATTTAATTCAATAGCATTATAGCTAAGCTGCTTTTCTCCCAAACATTCTTCATATATCTGGATTACCACTTAAGCTTTCAGTTTATTTTTATTTTTACATACCGGCATGCATATTTTATACAACTCTAATTATCATTATTATATTAATATTGAGGAGAGAGCATCTATTTATAAAGGGCACCCACGAATGTGTGTACTCATGAAAAATGGAGAATAAAACTGATGGTTCTTTGAAGAGTTCAGGATTTTTTGGTTTTACTAGAAAAATTAATATTTGAATTTGTTTTCCCAAAAATTGATCTTTGAAATTTTTTTCCAAATTTTTTTATTTTAGGTGAACAGCTGCGGATTTTTGAATTTTTTTGAGAATAGCTCTACATTTTTGAAATTTTATTTGAAATTTTTTTCCGAAAAATTTATTTATTTGTGAACAGCCTTTGATTTAGAAAAAAAAATTAATTTTTGTGATTATCTGTGGAACATTGAATTTCTTTTCTAAAAAAATTTAATTTTTGGATTAAAAAAAGATCCAAAAACCCTAGCCCCCTCCCCAAATATAATTGTGCGGACGCCCCGACTAATATTTATAAATGTACATACCTACAGTTACAATGTTATTTAGTACTACAAGTTATTCATGGAAGAAGAAGTTATGTACATACATACTCATTTTCTTTATTTTTTCCCTCTTTCACTAAAGAAAAAATTGATAAATGAAGTGCCTTTTGTACAGTTGTCAGATTATTTTTCAATATTTTTTATCTTTTAATATGTTATGATTTCTTTATGAGAAGTTAACATATGAACATTTCAAAATATAAATAAATAATATTTCATTGTCCTTTAGCAGTCAGTATTATCAGACATAAATAGAAAAATAATTGAATCAGTCCAAAATATCAAGAAATATCCTTTTTCATTTGATTTTTTTTTTTCCTTTTTTAAAAAAAATTGAATATCTTTTTAAACAAATGAAAATGCACAAAAAAATTTTCTTTGCACCATGCTCTGTTCACCCTAAAACGGGATACGGTTCCAGTGAATATATGAGCAAGTCAATTATATCAACTAAATGTTATGCAGTTTTTAGATTAATTAATTATCAGTCAGAGCTAAAAAAAAGTTTTATCGTGAGCACATTTATCATTGACTCAGGCCCTTAGGGAGAGATGAAGGCTTGGGGGTGGTTTTTTTTTTCCTTTTTGAATTTAAATTCGAATAGTTTTTGAGAATAATGTATGCATTTTTATAATATTTTTGTTTTTTTAGAATACAGTCTATTTTTTTCTCCACTGAAGAACAAGGCACACTGGAGGACTGCATAGATTGCAGTATCCTCAAACCAGACATACATAGGATAAAACCCTTTTTTAACAACAAAAAAGAATCCTAACTCAAAATTTGGAACAAGGTCATAGATAAGTCATTAGGATTTGTTTCATTATCAATCATGAATGATATACGTATGTACATAAAACAAAGATCCCTTCAATTAGGTGCATTTATGACCTCCCTTCACACTACTTTAATAAATCTAATATGACTAATTACTGCTATTTTTTATAAATTTCCCTCAGATAAATTGTATTAAAAATTTGATAGGCATAATCATTTTTTGCCAATATAGAAAGAGTTTTGAAATAATTATATTATACGAAAAAAATTATGGAAAAATAATTCATGGCTTTTGGATCATGATAATGATCCTTTCCTTGTGAGAGATTTTTTTGGCCGAAAACAAGACCACAATTATCTTTATTCACCTGATTTGATCCCATGTCACTTTTTCTTATTCCCCAAATTGAAGATACCTATGAAAGGATAGAGATTTGTAACGATGGAGCTGATAAATACTACATCATTGGAAGAGCTTACGTCTATAACGAAAAGTGCTTATAAGAAGTGCTTCGAGGATTGAAAAAAGCAATGACACGAGTGTATTGTATCTGAGGGAAATTACTTTGAGGGAGGCAGTTTGATGCATAAATAAATATTTATTCATAAAAGTACAAAGTTATCTTACTATTTGAACACACCTTGTATATATACGTAATAGATAGAGAAGTGACTAAGTTTAGCGTTTAAAAAAAAGAAAAACGTTTGTCGCGTGTTATCTTTTTTCTTTTTTGTTCATTATTTAATAGGTTGTCTATGTCTTAACTTCACCCGCTTGAGTAAGCATTATTGCATATCTTTGGTGTATACATATAATAAAATAAGTATAACAAAAATATCTTCAATGTACTAATGTTATTTTAAGTGTAGAAAGTTCTTCTCTTCATATCAGTAAAAAAGGGCATTATGAAGTTGGATTATCGTTAGCAACAGGTTATGGAACCGAACGGGATATACTTGGCTATTATCGAATGATTGATACACTTCTTATAAAGCATTGAAATTAATCGAAAATACGGAATTAATTTTTCCCAAACCTATTATTATTCATGATGTTCTAGTAGGTACTCTAACGCCTTAATTTGTATACCAATGTTTTTGTTATGTTATTGTTTGTAAAAATGATCAATCACAATAAATCCTCCAAAACTTAGTTTATATTATACCTATTTGCGAATCCCCGAGTTAGCCATACAAAAACTTTGAGTAGTAAAATTAATGCGAAATAATGTTGTCCTCCATTAACTGGAAGAAAAAAAGTATATTCAAAATGGATTCTTCGAGTAAGCTTCAAACTATTAGGAGGCCTTCAGAGCATACTTCACATAACCTTGTAATGACTTTTCTAATAGTTAACATATCCAATGCATTAGCTTAATTTGATTATGAGGGCATGTACTTGGAATCTTTTAGAGGATTCGATAGGATTTTTATATGGTGTACAGTTTTATTGCTTCTTTTACAGATGGACGAAAAGCATTCATTTTTTTCTTTTCTGGGGTACGCCCTAATTTATCAATCTCGTATTCCAAAGGATCAAGTGTTTGTATTGTAATGAATCTTTGCTCTTTCTGAAGCCTTAGAATCTTTGTTTATTTAAAATTAGTATCGCTAAGAATACATTATATATTACTGTGTACACATATGGAAAATAACATGATATGTTGTTTGTTTATGTCTATTTTTGGGTTTTTTGCAAAGTTAATTAATTAAAATAATAATAATAAAATAAGATTAGAAGCAATAGCAACTCCTTTTGGCTCATATCATATCAACTATATTGGCTTTTTCTCATTGCCAACATGACGAAGGAAAAGTAACTATTATTATTTAAACCCATTCATTTAATGGGCCGTTACTAAGAAATAACAAGGGCTCCATAAACGATAGTGTAAGCAGTCTTTAGGACATTTTTAACCCTTCATCTCACAATTATGGTCAAAAATCGTTTCTTATATTTTCTCCTATCTAAAAGACATTCTCTTTTTATACTAGCAATATTGCACTCACTCTACATAAGAATATTAAAATGGGGTCGTTTTATGAGAGTTATTTGTTAAATATAATATTTAGGTAATTTTAAGGAACATACATATAGGGCTCTACACTCCGAAAATCATTTTCATTAATCGTTGCCAATGTCGCCTTTTGACTCACACGATCTTCTAGGGATGTATCAATCCCAATTTTTTTACTTTTTTTTGTCAGGTATCAATCATTCTGCTTCTTTTCCCCTAACCAGTGTTTTGAACGTTGATTGGGATAATTTTAAATAGCTTTTGTTTGGCTGTGTACAATTATCAAGAATTATTAAGTAATACTGCAAGGTTGGGAAGAATTCGTCCAGAATTGACCAACTGCCAACGGATTATAAGCCTTTTCCTCATGTTTCTTTTTATGTTAGAGGTTTTGTGACAACAACGTAAAGTTCGTCTCTCGAAACAACTTTTGCTAAATTAGGTAATCAGTGAATAAACTGAATAACTTATTTTGCTGTCTATAATATTAGCCTCATTACATGTCCAATCAACGAGGGCATGTCACCCGGATCTCTCAGATTTGTAAGATGTTTTGCACACAACCTCAAATTCATGAGTAGATTAAGGGTGCCGAATTTTAGCACTTAGTTCAGAGCAGTTCATGAAATATGGATACTCGTCTCAGACTAACATTTTCAAATATCGCTTTAATGCCTTATTACCGGGCCCTACTTTTTCTTAAATATTTTTTGATCCAAAAAATTCTTGAAATTTGGTACTTAAATATTTTGAAGTATGAAAATTCCAAAAATGAAGTCAAAAATACAAAATTTAAATTACCTTATTTTATTAACTTAATTTTGATTTAAAAAGAAATAATCTGAAATACCTTAGCAAGTAATTAATGAAGAAAAAAAAAAGCCCAATTCTTATGAATATGAAACTTTGGCTACGTAAAAATAATGTTGGTTTTTTGTATCATAGCTCCCAGGGTGGGATCTCAAAGTTATCTTACTTTTCTACGGAAATTTGGTCAATTGTACGTATGTGTTTATAACTTAAACTTGTTTTATGATATATATAGACTAACAAAAAAAACTGAACAACAGTAATTCAGAATATTGATTAGAAGTTGACAAATTAAAAAAATATATCAGTATTTATTAGTATGTCACTGTTGTTATCACAATGACGTCAATGACCCCTTTTTAAGGGTTTAAAGTCCCCAAGTATTTCTAAATCTCTCCACCGTCCCACTCATATATCTGTTTTTAAATAAGGCCTTATTTTGCTGTCTTGATAATGACAATGGCATGAATACCAAGGCCCTTGCGTTCATCAGAGTTCTCTAATACCTACAACAGAAATTGGTGTAACGTAAGAAATGATTTTAGACATTTTTTTTAAAAAAGAGTTCCAAAACCTTAGTTTTGACTTTTTTTACAAAATTTTTTTTATTGTTCACAACAGTTTAAAAAAATATACAAATAAAAGAAGCGTTCGTTAATAAGAGATTGAAGTAGGTTTAAAAATTTTGGTCTGTAACGAGTATCTATATCTTATGAACTACTCATAATTATGTGCTGAAATTCTTAATCTACTCATAAATTTGAGCATGTTTGCCAAAAATCATCTAAATCTGAGAGGGTCGGGTGAACTTTTTTATTTGTTTTTGTTGATTTGACATGGAATGACCCATTAGTGGTAATGATGCATTTTAGAGAACCCTTTAAAATTTGCGACGTTTTTTAAGATTCGATAAAAGATATTGAGTTGGAAAAGTTGGATTTGAAGCCTCATATTAAGGAATGATACAACGCAATCCTTTCCAATTCCCTTCAAACATTGTCTATTGACAAACAAACAAAGAGAAACGCTAGATCCGGGATTGGTTAATTAAAATTAATGTTTATCCTCTATATGATTTAATTTTCGTATTATTCATTTAGGAATCTAAATATTATAAACTTTTAGGATATTTGTAACTTTGTCACATAGCAATCTTCAGTAAATCTTTCAACCTTTTCTACTTCAAAAGGAAAATGTATACGATATGACTCGTGATACCCATACAAATTACAATCATTTCAAAAAATTTAATTTCAGGTGTGTCCTCGAATTACAACAAATTAGAAAAAGAATAATAACATCCTTATCATTATGTCCCGATTTAAAAATTTAAATATGACAGATTTTCTCGGATTCGAGTAGGTTTGAATATTTAGACCTAAATAATCCTGTAAATTTTGTGTACACAAACTTTTGGATCTAGAAATAGAACTAAAATTGGACGAATATTTGTTTTCCCTGAAGTTTAGACCTAAATAAAATAGAATCAGAACTAAGGATACATTTTACTGAACCAACAAATAACCCAATGTTATTATTACTATAAACATAGTTATTAGAATGATTGTAAATAGGGGGAAGTTTTTCCACTCAATTTTGACTAGGAAAATAATATAATTAGGACTATCCGATTTATATGGTTCCAAATAGTTTTTTGGCTAATGTTCAATTCCTAGGTAATGCAATAAGTGCTCATATTCTGGTCCAATTCCAAAATTTCCATTATTTTATCGACATTTTCGACGTCCATATTACCAGAACGGAATCGTTGGAACCATTGCTGTTGCATTGGGTCGATAAATAGCACAATTGTTTTTTGCTCGCCTGTTCCGCCTTTTAACCTATATCGTAGTGATACCAAAGAATGTATCGAATTTTCTCTTTTTTTGACTTCCATTTTGGAACAGTGTAATACTCAGCTTCACCAATCACAAAACTGTACACGAACTTTTTTTAAAACGTTTAAGCACACTTCAAACTTATTTTTTTTAATGCAATTTATTAATCGTAAGATATAATAACATTGAATGTATCTCACAACCTCTCATCTGAAAAGGAAAGAAAAAGATCCAAAATCGTCTGATAGTTTGCAAATTCTCCGATTCTTCAATTGTTATTGAATAATATTTTTTAACTGCTAAATAACAGCTTAATAAGAACTAATTGGTATATAATCAATCAGTCACGAACAGTGATTAGACTAAAAGAAGTGGAAACTGCTGACAACCAAATACACTGTCCATTTTTGTGTTTGTGAGAAGAACGTTACTCGATTTTTTTGCCTCTTTTCTCGTAATTAGATTTCTGAATGTTGATTGGTTTAATTATAACACCATGCATAAATATTTTTGCACGCAGGTTGAAACCCACATTTATTATTGATACTAAAGCCGTAAAACACGAAATTGACCATTAAAACTTTCAACTTTAACAAGTTTGGCCCTAAAAGCCTCTACAAAAATCATGTTTTTCGGGTATAGCTACGATTCAGTACCATATTTGATACAAACATTCAGCATTTGAAGAATGAAGTATTTATTACTTTATCTTGATTACATTTAATGGGAATTTTTTTTAAATCTATTTTGTTTTAATATTTATTAAAGAATTTTTATCAAATAAGAGCTATTTAGATTGCATGACAAAAAATAAAAATATTATTCCAGGCAAAAAAATTGAGTCGGAAATATATCTATGAATTAATCAATGATTTTGAATATGAAGCATTATACCTATTCAAAAATATACTTTTTTGAATTTTGATACGGTTTTCATATTGGTTTTAGAAAAATTATTAGTACTTTGGTCCGCCTATTTACCTGGGCAATCTTGATACTTCAATGGCTTGTTGTATTTATACTTTTTGTCTAAAAACTACGAAAAATAATTAAAACGGCATTTTGGAAAAACTTTAAGGCCCATGAAGCAGGGTATAGGACATATTTAAATCCATAAATAATGATTTTGAGCTTCTCACATCCTAAAATCTTAAAAATGCGGAAACATATCACAATTCATAAAAGTATATTTTTGAATAGGTCTAATGAAACTTGTTTGAATCCCCTTACATATAAATTTTTAATCATATTAGTATATATTATTGTTGAAAAACACAGAAAGAGTTTAATTTTTTTTTCAATGGAATATTATCGGAACCGATATTCAACTTAATCTATCCATTCGTCGGAAGTTTTAAGTTCTATGGCTTAAATAATAATAGTAAATGTGGGTTTCAGCCTGAAAGCGCACCAAGACCTTCATTTTGTTGCATAGTTTAGTTAGCGTCTTTTAAACTGTACAGAATTGGCATACTACGAACTTAGTTTTGATCTTTTTTCTGTTTCTTTTCGAAACAGTCGTGTGATACAATAAAGGTGTCGTGTGTCGACAGTCGTGTGAGATAACCCCATGAAGAAAGACCACCCGGTGCAAATGTTTATGCAGATGTTGCTAACTTTTAATCAAGATAAATAAAGCGTATCTTTAAAATCTTTTATTTATTGCTAGGATATTGCATTATGCAATACTACAAAAATTTTAAGATCCTCAAAATCCTTCGGATCTTTTTTATGACCCGTAAAAGTTCGGGTACCCAAAGTCTGTTAGCGTCTCAGATATTTTAGGATAATACAAGTTTACTGATACCGTACGAGGGTTTAAAGTTATTGAGTCGTTGACTTAATAACTTCAAACCTTAATATCAGGGGCGTCTATAGGGGTAGGCTGTAGCCCCCCCAAATTAAGGAATGTTTGCTTTTTACTATAATTTTCGTTTGGTGAAGATGGAAAAATTTCAGGCAGAAATAGGAGTAAAGTTTTTTTTGAACGATGTATTTTCTTGAAAAGGTCATTCGGGCAAATTATGCAGTAGAGCCAAAAATTAATTTTTTTTGTGAATATTTCAAACATTTTCAAAAAAAATAAAACCAAAATATATATATACATATTTTGGTTTTTGTGACGTAACTAGTCTTAAAGTTCTCTAGACCTAATGTATCACTAATATGTAGTTATTCCACATAAGTGCAAAAACCTAACTCTTGGACATTTGTTGCTTGGTTTTTGATTTTGTTTTCAAAATAATTCAAAAAATTACTATTTTTTGAAATTCTTTACAAAATCGATAGCTATTCACTAAATATTAAATAAAAATCAAGGTAAAAAATTTGAATAAAAATTTTTTCGAAAAAATGTTAAGAATCTATATTTATTCACAGGAAGTTAAATTTCTAGAAAAAATATTCGAATATTAAATTTTTTTTCGAAATTTTTTTCAAAAATCTATTTTTATTGAGAGAAAGTTTAATTTTTTGGAGAGAAAAATAGAAAAATATTTTTTTTTTCCATATAGTTTTCAAAAATTCATAGATATTCATAAAAAAAATAATTTTTCGGTAAAAATAGAGGATTTTTTTTTTTTTTTTAAATCAACAGGTATTAACAAAAAACTAAAATTTTTGGTAAATATTTCAAAAATTAAACTACAAATATTTAAAAAAAAATTCCTGTCACAGTCAAAAATTCCTGCATTTGGAGGGAGGTGCTTCAGTCCTTCCAGCCCACATTAAAATGCATATATTGACATAGGTTTGGAATTAATTAAGAAATGTATTAACATTCCATGTTCGCCTCATAGTTTAAAAAAAAAAAAAATTAACACAAGTCAAATATAAAAATCTACCTCATAAAAAATAATGAAATTACTTGTTATCAAGTAATATTATCCTTAATATTTCAGTTTAAGTAGATAAAAAATTAAATTGTGGGGATACATAATACTATATTTACTACTCAAAGGCCCCGAAGTAACGACATAGTATAAATTGAAATATTTCATTACTTTTTATTTGAATACAAAGAGCAAGCGGATAGTTTGAGGCATTTTCAATGAATGCCTTATTATTAGGTCTTCTCATTTCATTTTAAACACAAATAAAGTTATTTTTTATAAATCATATTATGTATGTATGTATTAACTCATATTTTACGCCTATTTTATTTCATTCAAAGCCTCGAGGTCCGAATCATTGATGTTTAAAATGTAATATGAAATAGGATGGGTTCTTAAACCTTCTTTTATCCAGGGTTACACTTTGTATAACAAAACATTCACAAATACCGTTCATCCCTAAAATCCTTTATGAAGTAAATAATTAAAAAAAGCGGGGTTAACTATTTAAAGCCATGCTAATGAATTTTAAGTATTAAATGTAATCCAGTTGTCCGATATGGGTTAATTATACGACCGAAGATGATTTTTTTTTTAGAGTGAGGAGGTTTTGTGATATATACAGGGTCCACACGTCGTTATCTTTTTTTGTATCACGCACCTAGCCTCCAAAAAGAAACAGAAAAAAAGGCCCGGAATCATCTGGTAGTTAGCCCAATAAGTCAATCATACCAACTCCTAAATATATATCTTTTATGTAATCCCATGCATTACCATCATATTATTTCTTCACCATTTTTAAAATGAATTCCATATATATATTTTGCAATATTAAAATCTACATAGTATTTTATTCGATACTGTATCATAATATTGCCTAGTAATATTCTATTGAAAGGGTAGCTATAAATTTGTAATTCTATGTAATAGCCAAAATGTCTTCATATAAATAATAAAATGGGCAAAATATATGTTAGGTAAACGGCGAGGGATCAACAAGAAATTGTATTCCTGTTCTCCTGGAAACGGAGCATATGTTTAGAATAACTTTTTACTTTGTTATTTTATCAAAAAGAATACCTTATGAAGTAGAGATAGGAATAGACTTATCAAGAGAGATGATGGAATCGACAGTTGACAACAAAATGAATAGAGTATTTCTGTGTTATTGAGATAACACCCTGTCCACCGTTTAAAATGCAATACTTCTTTCAAAATTACAAAAATTTGGGAAATTTAAATTATGAATACAATTAAAGGACATCTTATTTATATTCTCAATTAATCTAGCTGCCTTTTGCCTCAACGACCACTTCCAGTCTCAAGTGGAACTTGGCACAAACGGTTATTTGCAAAGCTCGACTCTAGGTTGGCTCAAGTATTGATGACGGAGGCCTTGGGGTGATCCTTTGTTGTATATAGGACTGCCAAAATCTTCCCCTTGAGGTGTCCAAAAATACCAAAGTTCAGGGATAACAGCCAGTGTTGTAGGGAGGCCAAGAATCTTGCTTTTCAAGATTGTTGAGAAAGATTTTTGCATCGGGACACACAATTTACTCAATTCAAAGGCTTCAACCCTGTCGAGGAATTCTATTGTAGACATCAAGGATTAAGCCTTGCTTCACGAAGCGGCACATGGTGGTGTGGCTGCTCTTAACTGCATCAACGAATTCTTTTGGCTTTGATCTGAACCTCGTGGAAACTTTTGGTGTGCCTATCGTGATCACCTAGTACACAGTTGAGCGGTTACACCCCAGCACTTCAAAGATCTCTGATAGTGATTTTCGGCCTGCGGATAGCTCCAGAACTGTAGTCCTGCGTTGTTCTATGATTTTGGTTATGATGCTCTTATTTCTCGGTTGAATTTGATTATTTTTTGTCGACAGACTGGTTTCGAAGATTGTTTTTCAATAAATTATTTGGGTTCAACATGGGAATATAACAAATGGGACAAAGGCGCCGGGCATTTAAAAAAGCTTTGCATTTTAAACGGAGGTAACCATTTCAAGTGTTACGAGATTTTCTATGACATTATTAAATCAATAAAAAAATATGTATTTATCTTCAAAACAAGACCTTAAGCAAATTTGTAGCTCACTTAGAAAAAAGATGAAGTTAAAAGTTTACGAGTTGCAACATAAATCTATGACACCAAGAGCAATCCCAACATTATCAAATAAATAGGAATTTGCCGTTTTTTCTTTCAACCCAAATGAATTATTATCATAGCTTAAAGAATTACGGAGGTATTATTATGATACAATTGATAAAGTTAATTAATTTTTAAACCGATTTTTTCTTCATATTTGAATCATACAGATTACATCTATCTATTGCCTCAAGATGTTTTTTTCAAGGTATTTACAAATGTATATGTACAAAGATAATTATTATTTTTTTGTTATTTAAATCATTGATTTTTATGTATAATATGCTTCAGAATTAGTGACTACTAGGGGAATCCCTTGGAGGCAAAGAGTTCATTCATGATACACATATGTATGTACAATGTACATCCTTCCATCAAAATGAGTCAACAATAAGCAATGATTAATTTTTTAAAACCGTTTATTTGGGTAATTGTAATTCATACTCACATCAAAAGATGTATGCTATATGTATACAGATAATTATAACGTAGTAATAACATTTTTTTAAATAAATTAAATGATTTGCATAGTCCGACTAGATATCTGACATTGGGTTTCCTCGTTCTTTTCCTTTTTCTATCTAGTTATGTATGCCTCTAAGTAGGTAATTATTTAATTATGATAATAAGGATATCTCTAAGGGATTATTCAAATGTCCTGTAATTAACTAATGCCCAATCTACTAACACCAACATGACAAAAATAATGAATTAGAAAAAAAAAATTGGAAGCAGTGAATCGCAGAGGGTCAGTATGAGCCTCTCTTTATTTTTTATGGGCTTTGATGCCTTTTTATTCCACTTGAGTTCCTCAAATCCAGAATTGGAAAACGCTTGGGTTTGTATTTTCTATAAAGATGGAGGAAAAAAAATTATACATAGTTTGATTTAAAAAAAGAAACCTTTCTAAACTTACGAATATTCCGAGTATGGGACACCAATGATAAAGAGCGGAACTCCCTTGTATAAAAGTCTCCACATCCCTCTATGAAAGCCACGGGCATCTAAATCCCATATTTTTAAACATTTTGCAACAGCGAGCCAGGTAGAAAAGTCCTTCTCAGATTCCATTCGAATATAAAGAGATGAAGGAGTCCGATTCCGTGGACCAAAGAGGGCCTCGAATCGCTCGTTACAGGGAGAGTCCTTGAGGGCTCGACTAGATTGAATTGAATCGTGAAGAAGCTTTTCATAGGCCTCTTGTTTTAAACTGAAAGGAAGATATATATTAATATAAAGGATAAAAATTGATCCCTTTCTGACATGGAGCTCATCATAGGCTCATCATAGGACATCACTAATAACAAACTACGATATAAAATACACCATTTTAACAACTATACATACACATTAAGCTGTGAGTGAATCATTTGCACAAACACCAAGAGAAAAACAATAAATAATTGTTACATAAGCGATAGTATTCAGGGGCATCCGCAGGGGGTGGGCTGTAGGGGCTATATCTCCCCCTCCCCCAAATTAAGGAATTTTTGTTTTTTACTAAAAAATTTCAATTTTTTTTGGTGAAAAACTAAGGATTTTTAAATTTTTCTCCATTTAAATATTGGACTTTTTTTTCAAAATTTTAGAATTAATTTTTTTTTAAATTTTTTTCCCAAAAAATATTATTTTTTGCGAGTAGCTGTGGATATTTGATTTTCTGAATTCCAATAACCAAGCCCCTCCCCCTCCCCCCCCAAAAAAAAAAAAATGCCTGGAATTATGGACTTTGAAAACGATTATAAAATTGAAGTTACTAATTTGTATGTTTTGGTATACATATGTTCTAAAGATGTTAAAAAATCATGAAAAGGTTCAATGATAGCGATAGGTCAATAAACGCCACGGTTTGTAGCTATTTTTACGACAAAATAACTTATTTAAAGTATGAATAATTAGGGTTTCATTTACAATAGAGTATTTGGTTCTAAAAGTCTGATTTTTTTTTTTAACTTTATGTAGGAAATTATCAACACGAGGTTGATAAAATAAGAAATGAAAACTCCCTTTTTTACCTATTTATAAAATATAGTTAATTATCACGGAATTATAAATATAATATCACTTAACCTCGACAAATTTCTGCTTTAAAACATAATCATTCAAATCAATTTTGGAGCTTTTTTCTAAATGAAATCCACATTATTTATTCCTCCAATGAACTTTTTTAAAACTTCCTTATTCTTTCTTTAAACTAAAACCATAAAATAAGGTGGGCTTATAACTTATAAAATGCATTACTCAAGATTGGATGATGGCAACTAAAATATATGTACATATTTCAAATCGAAATAAAATTTTGTGGCGAGTAATGGAATTCTCAGGTGTATAACTGATTTTTTCTTAATCGAAAGTTGTCTCAAGCCTATAAAAAGGGTAAAAATACTCCGATAATTCAAATGGAAAATCATCAAAAACCAAATTACAGATTCGTGATCAGCACGTCAAGGGTTATTATAATTGATTTTGCTGTTGTTGATTTGTTTAATTAATTATGATTTTGACAAAGCCTTCAAAATGTAACACAGCTTTAGGACATTCCTAGAAAATAGAGCCTTGTATCATAATATTACTCCAATTTGTTTCAAAAGGGCTTTAATTTGATTTAAATGAGTTTCTCAGAAGTAAATTATAACTATAAGAAACAAAGGATTAAAAAAACGATCTACCCAATATTAGGGTGGTTATTCAATCACAATAAATAAAGTAAAGCTAAGTGAATAATGATGGATGAAAGGGAAAAGATGTCCTTCAGGTGTTACACAAGAGTCTGCAGGACTTTGAGCGATCAAAAAGGTCATTATTCATCAGAGTGCAATTAATTGATGCAATATACAGTTTATAAGACCATTAGCAAGGCAATAAGTATCACGTAATTATAGGTATATGTATTTCTCGTCTCCCTCTTTCATCCTTTTATTTGCACAAGTTTATTGTTTAAGTCGTTAGAAATGCAATTTTGTAGCAAATTGTTTATAGGGTACATAATCACTAAACCTTCTCCATATTAATTAAATGTTAAATGTACCAATACATTTCTAAGAAAAGAAAAATCCTATACATACATATTAGAATTAGAATTTTGTATTCGTTTTTGGTTATGATGTTGAAAACTGAAAAAGTGACCAAAGCCATTGAATAGCTACCTACATACCTCTCAACGTTCCTAAGCTCGACGAGACGTTCAATATTGAAAGCATGTTTCTTGAAGTAGACATCCTGGAAATAGGAATTCATGTTAAGGCCTGAGGATCCAAAGTGATAGGTACGAGAAACATCTGGAACAATGCATTCCCGACCTTTTCGAATCCCACTCAACCTCATCCACATGTCCCAATCCCACATCTATATAAAGTAAATTGCATATATTCATTATAACGTATAGCTTATACAATCCTTACCTTTTCTGGTGTAGGCCAATTGGGTTCGAGTTCTTCCTTGTAGAGAGACTTTTTGAGGATCCAACCCAGGCCCGGCATGGTCTCTACTCTATACAACAAGCTCGGATCACCACTTGTATGTTCGTAGCCTTGATCATTCCAGGCAGAGACACAGTACAAACTGCTATCCTCTTCCAACAAATGAATGGTTTGAGAAAAGTAAGAGAAAAAGTCTGGAGATACATCCAAATCCTCCTCGAGGACGATAGCATATTTTGCATAAGGATATATGTTAAATGTAGCACTCAAAGAAACTTTGTAGTGCTGACTGATGCGGGAATTTTTAACTCCAATGGGAGTGTGTTGAACTCCTCTAAGACCAAAAAGACGCGCCACCAAGAGAGGTTCCTCATAATATCCATCAATAAAAACCGTAATCATTTCGGGATTAGCGCCATCTGCACTGAGTAAGGATCGGAGCATTCTATATAAATACTGGGGGCGATTGGAAGCAATGATTGCAACAGGGACATTGGAAATCTATAGGGAGTAATTAATTTGTAACTTTATAAGAGAAGAGTTTGAAAAGACCAGACTTACTTGATTATTAAGTACGGAATCCATGGCAAGATTGGTGAGAGGAGCTGGATCACTACAGGAACAAACGGAGCCATAGCCCTCCACATTATCACAAAACTCTCTTCGTCTCTTGTTTTCCTCCGTATTGGGCCAATCTGAACAGGTTGCTTCCTCAAGAGGAACAAGAGGAACCTCAGATCTAAGGAGTACAGGGGATCCCCAAGCCGTGAAATCCGGACTCTTGGAGTACGATTCGCCAAAGACTTTTCCCTTCTTAATGGCCACAAAGCCCCACATGTCCCTCCATCCCATGTTATAAGCTCTTTTAGACCCAAGACGTGCAAATATTTCCCTCGTAGGATTTTTCATTTGAAAAGTTCCCTCGTCTTTAATAGAAAGAATTATGATCCGCCCAGGGGATACGAGGTTTAAAAATAGAGAAAGGGCTTCGTCTTCATGTGGACTGTAGGTATCAAAGAGACGGGATGCCATGACAGCCCCCGTACCTTGATTGAGAACAATGACATGAATACCACGGCCCTTGCGTTCATCAGAGTTCTCTAATACCTGCAACAAAAATTGGTGTAACGTAAGAAATGACTATAGATATATATTTTTTTTTTTGAAATGTTCAAGCAAAGAAAAATGATAAAAAAAAGGATGTCCAGTTCCTTTGCCTTCACTTTTTTTACTCTAATTTTTCACAACGGTTTAAAGAAACAAAAAATGAGTACAAATACTGTTATTAGAATAGAAGCCAGATGCGTATGTGACCCTTCTGGACGATGAGGAGAGGCATTTGTGAAGAAAGATGTTTGTCCTTGGCATCCAAAGAAGAGAGTCCACATTTGTCATATTTATCACTATTATTTTACGACAACTTATTTTTATCATTTGATAATATAAACCCTTGACATTGGATGACAAATATCGACTCATACCTAATTGGTATCAATGTGTATTGTCTATATCTATTAGATGGATGTACTATGTATATATTAATAAATATCTTACATTAGGAGGAACAGCTATTAATCCATCAGTGAATATTTATAAATATATCACGTCGCTAACTCGCAAAAAGAAACAGCAATAAGGTCCAAAAACAAATGATTTGTTATAAACTATAAAATTATTATTCAATGATTCTTGGGAAGTATTCACAGCTCAACTAGAACTAATTAAAAATTCGACCATTCAATTTTCAAAACATTGATGACATTTTTTGATAGCTATGGATTTTTAGGAGAAAAATTTAATAATTGAATTTTTTTTTTCAAAAAATCTTTTATTTTAAATTTTATTTTCGATTTTTTTTCCATAAAATTAAATTTTTTACAAGCAGCTGTGAATTTTTTTCCAAAAAAAATAATGTTTTTGAGAACAGATGTAGATTTTTGAAATTTTTTAAAAAATTTAATTTTTTAGGGATGTATTTTTTTTTTTATATTTTTTCCAAATAATATACTATTTCAAATTTTTTCCCAAAATATGTAATCTTTTGTGGATAGTTGTGCATTTTTGATTTTTTTTCCCAAAAAAATTAATTTTTTGTTAATAGCTGTGCATTTTTTGAATGTATTTTCAACAAAATTCAAAAAAGCAAGCTCCTTGCTCCCTCAAAAAAAAAAAAAATAATAATAATAAAATCAAATCCCGCAAAGGGCCTGATGTACCTACATTATTACTATTATCCTTATTGGCATCTCTAACTTAATATGATCAAGTCATATTTCAAAGAAAAATTAGAAATAAAGAAAAAAGGGGAAATATATTATAGAGATGTACCTTTGTATATAACTACATATATTTCAAGCACTCTAGGGGGTGTGTAAGAGGCAAAGTACATAATATATTACCCATTACATGGTCTTTGGTGAAAGAAAGAAAAAATTTATGTGATTATTATTAATAGACATTTGTCTAGTCGTGTTAATGTTTGGGGTGAAGATATACATAAAAAAGCTTATTTTTTTAATAAACGTCTGCTTTTCCCCCTGCCAATAATATGAAGATGTCCAAAAGTCAAATGACATTAAACAACAACCAAAGATGAAATGTCCAAGATAAAGGAAACATGTCCCACATCTACGAGAAGTTTTCCCTCTGTTTTGATTGTTCTGTGATAACCTTGAAGAAAATATGAGATTTTCAACTTTATATATATATGAGGATCCAATCAAGTTTTGACATATGATTCAATAACATTAATAACAACAACATGATTAGGTGAGGAGGGAAGTGGGGGAGAGACTGAGGGTTTTCAATATACATAAGTTTTAGTGTCGCGTTACGGTTTGGAAATCATAGACCGGTCTGAGACTGTTATATTTCAAGTTGGACCGAATTAGTTCGGTCCAATAAAAAAGCTCTGCTCTGTCTGGACCGGTCTCATATAAAAATTCGGTCTATTGTTTATAACATGACATCCTATGTTTTTTCAAGTAAGATGACGTTATACGAAGTTTAAACAGGGATAGCTCGGATTAATTTTGATCCCATTGTCTCTTATATGTTTACAGTATTTGTTCTAGAACTTATCCTGTAATTTTTAGATTAAAAAAAAAAAAAAAAAATGAATGACAGATGATCTAGAAAAAAAAAACGTATTCCAAAAATTGAGACTGAAAAAAAATCGGTCCATAAAGTGAGACTGAAACAAAATTGGTCTACAAAGTGAGACCGAAAATAATCGGTCCACAGTCTGAGACCGTGGTCCAGACCGAAAAATTGGTCCTTATCAGCCTAGAAAAAATCACTTAAAACCGAAACCAAAAAAAAAATTCGGTGCTGGACCGCGTCTCAATACAATTTTGTGTGTTGCAAACAAGTTGAAAACATAATTAAGAGGAGGTATTTTAAATAAACAAGTAAAAAAAATACCTTTATTTTTAAGAACTAGCGGAACAGACATACTTTGCTTTAATAATATAGATTTGCTATATTAATATAGAATATTTATATTTTACACATAGATGTTCTCTCCTCAATATCAAAACAATACTGATAATTATCAGAGTAAACGTAAAAAATAAAAGTAACCGAACTTAATAACCCTGACAATATGAAGAATGTTTGGGAGGAGAGCGGCATAGCCTTTATGACGTTTTATTAGATCAGCTGCAAGCAGCCATTGAAGAAAGGTATAAAAAACAAGCATCCGACTACGTATATTACTCTGATGTTGATCTCCATTCTACTCTGTGTCCATCAAAGACTTATATTTACAACTCCTGAGCAAACCCTCACTGTTACTCTTCATCTTTCAAAAGCACATGTACTAGTTATTACTACATACAGAGTGCGACAGGAAAATTTCCTATTCATTAAAGATATTTTTTTTTCTGCGCTAATTAAGGTTTCAACTGACTTCTCAAGCAAGGATCCGATACATGTGTTATTGTTTTTTTGATTTGATCAAAACCAGACAAAAAATGAGTGAACCGGAATCAAAAAGGCAAAGGGTTTCGGATCTTCTCGACACGGATATTGATCCAAAAATAATTTCATCCATTGTCGGCTTGACCATGAGGACAGTCCAGAACATCAGAATAGCCAGGGAGAATGGGAAAGGAGTCAAAACGAAAAAAGAAAGTGGAGGAAATGGTTTGAAACGAGATGAAATAATTCTCAAGTCCATGCAGGCCAAGATCAAGGAAAATGCAACAGTATCAATACGCCGCATGGGTGACGTGTTCATCGTGGACGAGATTACGATAAGGGGGGCAGTTTATGATGACTTCGCCATTAAGAGATTTGTCAGGACTCCAAGACATCTCCTTGCCAACAGGATGAAGGACTTAAGGCTTGAGAGATGCACCAAAGTCCTTAATTACTTGAAGAGTCATCCGTCGACTGTCAAGATCTTCTTGTCTGAGAAGATCTTCACATAAACAGCAGATATATAGTAGCATCACCTGAGGAAGTCCAAGGCACATACAGGACAAAATATACGGCCTAAACAATGTGCTTGAGAGTCTTGGTCTCTGATGGTAAAAAAAGGACCTCTTATTCTTCAAGTCCAATGAGAAAATCGGGACTGATGCCTACTATAAGGTCCTGAGATAGAAAATCTTGGCCTGGCTGAAGGCTAACTATCCTGAGAAAAACTAGGTGTGAATCCAAGACAGTGCCCCGACCATGCAGACTTGAAGTCACAGAACTTCTGCAAGGACCGCTTTACTGACTTCTGGGACAAGACTTTCTGGCCATCATCCAGTTTTGATCTCAATCCCCTCGACATCAGTATGTGGAGTGTCTTAGAGAGCAAAGTTGGTAAAACATTAACCAGAAATGTGTAGGATCTCAAGGCCAGCATCAAGAAGCAATGGGCCAACATGTCCGCCGATTATATTGAGGTAACCTGCGCCAAGTCTTGTGTGGAGGCTGTAAGAAAGGCTGGAGGCGGCCATATTGAATAATTATTGCCAAGATTGATTAATAACATTTTTCATTATACTTGTGTAATAATAAGTAATTTAGCTTTTGGGTTTGCTTCTTGGTCACGGAAAATTTTCCTGTCGCACTCTGTATATACATATATGTTCTCTCTTCAAGAATAAAAATAGCAGCTTGAAAAGATAAAAACACTCTTCAAATTATAATCTGTGAAAAAAATTCACGCGTTTAGAACATATTTTATACAACTCTGCTCATAATTAATAACAGCTTTAGAAAAAAAATACTGTTCAGATTTCCAACAACTATGAAACCTGCAAGCTCAAAAATTCTAAGGATTTACAACCCAACATATTTACTCCCTTAACTTATTTATTTTATTTTCTAACATGATTTTTTGCCCTTTTTCTATTCTTAGATCAAGGAGCAACTCTCAAAAATGTAATAAAAACTTTGCTTTATTAATTAAGTATCATGTTATGAATGAATATCAAGAACAACCATTTTATTTGACCGAATATGCAAATGTTAAACTTATGCTAATAATCAATTAATATAATGTAGTGCATCATAGGAGTAAAGTGCAAATACACATAGTTGGATCACTCTTCCATAAATAGTTAAATTAACTTGTCAAAATAAAATGAAACCATCTTTTCATTAATAGTTATGTAAAATGACAATTGTTAAAAATAATTAAAAGCATAAAATGTTCTTATGGGATGTTATAACATCTCAAAAATTCCAACTAGTACACAAAATAACATTTATGTTTGTGTTTGTTATTGCCCGCTACATTGTTTTAAAAGATCACAAAATAGGAAATACTATTTTTGTGAGATGAGCATCAGGAAATCAAGAAATAGGTATTCAGATAGTACTTATGAGCCAGCTATCCTTGAAAAACCACTATTTTTCAACAACGAATTAGGACATTTCTTTATATTTATTTCTTTTCACCATTATACAAACATTATAGCAATCTTTATTGAAGGTATTTCTCAAACTTTCCTTCAAGCAGAGTATGAAAATGGCACAAAATCAGTCAGTAGTGAAGCAAATAATATTCTTTCTCATAATGGGTATAGATATATTGCAGAATTAAATGTTAATTTCAAATATCTGTTTATTAGGGGAATTGTCATTGAGCTGGATCCCAATATTTTTTCATATATTTTGGGATACAGGGTAACTTACAGGATCCCGTTAATAAATGATAAATACTACGAAATTTAAGTATTACTTTTTTATTAATCTTATCAATAGGAAGGGGGATGTTAATTCATAAAAATGAGCAAATTAAATTTTAGCCCAAATTTTTGGATGCAAAATGATTTTTTAAGTACTCTGCTGGGAAAAAAATAATTTCCAGCCAAACATCCTCAAGCCTTTTTATGCTTAAAGCAATAGTTATATAACATTTTAAGTTTATAATGTACAGTTGTAACGTAACATGAAACATCAAAGGTCACAAAAAAAGTCAATTTAAAAAAAAAAATTTCATTTTAGCGTTTGTAATAGGATGTCTAATTTTTAGAGTGATCTGTTAATTCCATCTTCTGTTGTATTTTAACGGAAAATATATGTTTGAAAGTTTCAGTCTTGAAAGGGCGTGTTTTGACATTTATAGCTATTTAAAAATGACTTTTTTTAAACAAAATTCTCTATTTTTAAAGGGATTCAGAAGCTACAATTTTAAAGTTATGTTGCTGAGATTCAGAAGTTTCAATTTTAAAATTATGTTGTTGAATTTCAAAAATTTCATTAAAGTTCATTTTCTCAAGTGATGTATAAGAATGCAATTCTTATTTTTCATTTTGAAGAAAAACAACTTGTACCCAACCAAGTACTTCGGATACTCAATTGAAAATTAGGAAATTTTAAAATGTTTCATAATTCGAAACTATTTAAAATGAAGGTAGTCTTTGAAGGGGTATAAGTTCTGCATGTTTGAAGTTACTTGAAAACGTTTTATTGGTATGAAAGGAGCAGACCCTCTTGTCTGAGATCCAAAAGTATAAAGGATCTTTAGAGAACAAGGTCAAAAAAAAACTGACCCAAAGAGGATGGAGAGTGGCGGGCACCTACAATTGGAGGTTTCATTTTGATAAATGTATTCGCATTTAAAAAAAATGTGTCGTTGCTTTGTCCGAAATATCTGCAAATGTATTTTTCCATACACAAAAAAGTATTTCCAAGGAGAGGATCAAGAACCACTTAGCTCCACCTACCTCATTTGTTTTGAAACTTATTAAAAAAATTAGGAAGAGATGGGAATACATAAATGTGCCAATGTGATTTAAAAAGCATTCAAATCCCATCACACATTCTGGTTAAATTATAGGCTCATTACAAAGTCGCTATCTACAAATAATTGTGTGAAAAAGAACACTACAAATATTTTTAGGCTGCGTAAGGAGAAAGAAGAGAGTTATATTTATTTATTCCTGAAGTGTCCTTTTTCACAAAATGGAAGAAGGAGACTAAGACAAAATTTGGGAATCGATGAGAAGGAGGATATCTACTTGTTGTTGGAATCAATGAGAGCTAATATTATTACTCTTAAATTTGTGTCTACAATTTATAAACTAATAACGATTGACAAGAAACCAAAAGCTGGGGATGGAACTTTTATTCACTATGAATGGTCTATTTTCAATAATAAACTAATTTTTATACTTTATATAAATACTTTATTTCGACATTTTACCACTTAATTCGTTTTAAATATTTTTGTTTAGTTTATCTTGAATATTTGTTTTTAGAAGGTAATTATGTTGCTGTTACTTTTCTATGTCTATTTAAGGATAATGAACTATATAATATCATTAGAGCCAGGGATCTTGCCTTTATTAATCCGATGCAATTTGCAATAAAACAACTTCAATTGTAAGTGATAAACGAGCTAAATGTCTGTTAAGTATAATATTGTTGTTGTAGTAAAGTTCCATGATTCAAAAACATGAAACAAATTGTTCCTTTGTTTGGCAAAAGCATTTGCAAAGCATAAATTGTAAAAACTTTCAAGTAAGGGATTATTCATTTAATATATATTCAACGTTTAATTTTATGCATAATTAAATGAAGCATGTATTATAAATAATTAAATTTGTGATTTTCCGGAAATGTCATGTAGGTGTAAAATCCCGAAAAATTTCGGAATTCTGGGAACCCATGAAAGAAACTATAGCGTTTTTATTTATTTTCGTACAATCCAATCCTGAGAAAATCAATGATAGGCTTTGAAATACCTTATGTAAATAAATAGTTAAACTATGTATATACTTTTTATGTAATATATCAACCTCAAGTTATTTGGCACTAATAAAAATCAAATAAAATCATTTTTACTACTGAGCAAGACGCTTTAGAAGTAAATAGTCTTTTGAAATTGTAAGACACTGTTGCTTTAGACCAAAGCTTCATATAGTCTTGAACAAAACCATTTAAAAAAGAGGATTCTTTACCTTACATAACATTGATTTTTTCAAAGATTGGCACGTTTCATATAAAATATTTGCACATGTCATATAGAATTAACATTTAATAGGTATTTCCAAAAAAAAATAAAAAAATGAGAAGGAATACTATAATTTTTTTAAATTCTTACTCATTAATTGGCTCAAACCTATAAAAAGAGGCATATTAAAAATTAGAATCAAATGCTCAAAAACAGGATTTCATAATTAGCGCATCTAGTGCTCATCGAATTTAATATAAAATCCTCAATACTTTTTGTTGACTTGTAAAATTATTGATATTTAATGACTCTCATCAGTTTATTTTTTAATAAAAACGATGTACCGGTTGGTTCATTGAAATCTGATGACTTACTAATTCAATAATTAATGCAAGTTGAGTGATTGAAATTAATTCATATTGCCATGTATTAAAGATTAAAAAATTAGTTACAAAACCTGAGCTCTCTTGCTTACGGTCAAGTCGAGGAATTGACACTTGAACGTCATCGACAGACTTCCATTCACACACTCCAACCAGTTGGGCGTCTCCAGCATCACCATCTACTCCGTCAGCAAGTCTGAAACGTTGGAGAGGAAGAAAGACTCTATCGAAAAGACCAAACCGGACCCAGAGGAGCTAACGAAAACAGTCCAGGCCAATCCTCTCAAGTCTATGAGGCCTCATGCAAAAGATCTCGGAGTTTCAAAACCAGACTGTTCAGAGATATATGAAAAAATTGGGTGGAAATACTCTTCTGAGGGTGGAGAGGTCCCTTTGACACCTTTGTTAGACTCTTTTGAATGAGTCTTTTCACTTATTTTGAACTCTTTTTTTGACACTTTTTGCCCTCCTACATCCCTGATGCAAACCTCCTCGACTACATATTGAGTGGAAGGCCTGTTGTGTCCATCATCCAAACACCTAGACTCTCAAAGCTAATATCAGCTAGCACTGGAATGCCATGACAGAGGACTACATCCGTAGCAGATGCCAGGCCTTCCGCCGCCACCTGGAAGTCATCATTGTGCCTACATTAGAGAGCTCAGACACAAATCTGTTTATGGTATTAATTTTGTTGAAGTTCTAATGTTAATTAATGAATAAATTATATCATGTTAAGTTTAAAGTTTGAAGTGTTCAGATTATAATGGACCATTCAGTACATGTTTTGTCAGTAGTGCTTTTCGAGAATACGTCTCCAAGGATACACGAATAATGGGGTTTAATTATAAAAATGAACGATCATCATCAATTATCATGTTTTCAGAAGAAAAAACCTACTCAATAAACTGTTTTTCCTTTTTAGAAATTTGTGTAACACCTACTTAACATATATTCTACTCAATACAATAAATATTTTGCATAGTCAAATATACTCAAACCAAAGTATGAAAATCATTTTTTATTTGGTGGATTAATTGCATATTTTAATTTATTTGGCAAAGAGACTGAAGAAGGCGAATTAGAGAAGGAGTTACTATTATAAGTTTTTTTATAGTGTTCCAGATTTAACAAGGAATACATATAAATGAGTCACATTTATCATCCTTCGGCTGATGTATAATTAGGTTATTTATGATATATACCAACCCAGTGTATGTCGTTCAAATGTGTTATATCAGAGTTCTATAATATTATGTATGTATAATATTGAGGGTCAATTTCATTTACTTAACTGTCTTTTTGAGAGTAAAAATTGTTGGAAGAGTAAGAAAATGGATGTTCACGTACATATGGGGCTATATTATTATACCTAAATATATGTATAATATTTTTCATTTTTCTTCAACATATGCTATTATCTTATAAATATGTACATTGATATAAAAATGTAGAAAATAAAGAAATGCTGATGGTAAAAAACGTTGAACATTGTACAAAAAATAATATTTGAGTCACATGGTGAGTGAGAGAGGTAACATGCCCCTTTTTTATAGATATATTATACTTAAAATGATGAATACAATAGCTTACCCTAGTTCCATCCACAGTCACGGAGACCTTACTCTTGCTCGAAAGGACTTCTATTGTAACGAACTTTTCCGTATTTTCTTGCAACTTGAGTTGATTTGAACGCCGATTTGTTGGCCAGAGAAATAAAGAGTCTGGAAGGTGATTATTTTGACGCTCAGAGAGCTCAGTGTTGCCCAGAGCAATACTCTGCGCATTTAACTTCTTTGTTGTCTCAAGAATGAAGAAGACATTGATTCCAATCGTGAGACAAAGAATGAGAAAGAGTGTCAGTTTGACAGTGCGAACAATGAGCTTTCTTCGATTCCACCAGGGCTTAAAGGAGCGGCTGGACACTGGGAGAAGGTGGTAGACGTGGTGAGACTCGGTCTTTCGGTTATTTGGTATCCGAAAGAGGTACGTGTGATTATCCGAAGTGGACTGTGGACTCATCACGTTCTCACAGCATACCCTGAAAGTGAATGGAGATCATCAATTAAAACATAGCCATATATATATATGTGTGCATAATCTTATATATTTGCAAATTTTTGCAACATTTCGGATACATACAACTGTAACACAAATAATAGTTAAGATAAAACTCAGCGAAATATGAATATTTTTCTCTGAGAGAGTAGAAGCTTATTCATTAGTATGCAGCATGCTTCATCAGCGAAGGAGCGGATGTGACCCAAATTATGTAAAACAAGACTTAGCCTTTGGAAAAACACATACACAGATAATATTTCTTATTGTTAGTTCATTCTATGAACATCGTCATACAGAAAATCCTCAATATTCGTACGTAATCCAACAACGTCTTCTACCCACATTCCTACCACCCACTACTCAACCACCTCACCATCCTTGCATTCCCAGTTTGCTCAAATATCCACGGTGATGTGGGGAGAGGATCCCAAAACTTTATTTATAAATATCTTTAACAGAAGGAGATACAACTCAATATATATGAAACTTCATATAAATATATGTATGTACAATATAGGTACTAGTTAAAAATTCTAATTTATTCATAAAAATTGATGTAAAAAACCTATACAAAACATGTCTTAAATACAAAAAAAGAAAGAAATGTTAGACAGAATAAGATGTTGTGCGCTGTATGTACAGGGATATTGAGAAATATCTACATACAATATATGTATGATGTAGAAATTATTCAGATTTCATAAAAAAATATTTCTCTATGAAATGTGGCAAGTGTATATGTATACTATATATAATCAACGATAAAATAATATACAGACATAGCAGTGAACTGGTTCCGGTATCAAAATTAGTATTGGTATTCTCATTTCTCGGGGGCAGCTGCAGGATTTTTATTTGAAGTGCTAGATGCAGAAGTTAGAGCATCTCTCCAGGATAGGCTAATAAGAAATTGAGGACATTATGATATCACTTTTTAATTCTTGCTATGTTTTATAAATGACACTTTTCTGGCTCAGGAATTTGGAAGAATATACGATCGGCGGGGCAATTTTATAGTACGTAATTACGCTGCAAGTGGTTTCAATTAGTGATGGGACAATTTAAAAAAAACCAAGAAAAAAAAACGATGCGGATTCCTATGGGATTCTAGTAAAAATTCCCGATGTGGATTCTTTAATATTTTAAATAATATTTAAAAAATAGCATTTTGCTAACAGGGCCGACCATAGGATTATATATATTTTGGGGTGGGGGAAGGAGGGGCTTGGTTTTTCTGGAATTTTTTTTTTGTATGTACAATTTCATATTAAAAATTATTTCAAAAATCCACAACTAATCACAACAAATTATATTTTTTTGGGAAAAAAATTCAAAAATCCATGGCCATTCTCAAAAAAGTAAATTTTTTTGGGAAAAAAATTATACAATCTACAGCTATTTACCAAAAAAAAAAAAAAAAAATTGAAAAAAGTAGGTATTCACAAAAAAAAATTAAGGATTTTTTTCAAAAATCCTTAATTGTTCTAAAAAAAGAAAAATTCCAAAATTAAAATCTATTTCAATTTAAAAAACAAAGCAAGTTTTAAATTGTTGAAAATACATAGTTAAAGACCAGTAATAAACATTATTAAATAAGAATCGGAAACGCAAATAAAACATTAATTTCCCAAACCGATTCCAAAAAAAAGCAAACCCGATTCTGATTAATTTTATTATCACTAGTTTCAATATTAATTTAATATAGTGCCATTTTAGATGTCCCAGTAGCCCGGTACCCCTATTAATTCCCGGTATACCGAACAACACTGATACATACAAGGTATGTAGTTTTGCCTTTATTAGAAAGGTCATTTAAAATTAAAGAGAATTCAATTATTCATGGGCTAATTAAATACTTGTAGCATATTTCACGGTGCATAAAAAAGATGATCATATTGGGTTAGTAACACGTAAAGGATAGTTGGTAATAATTAGTTATTTACCCATAAGATGATATTATATAATATAAAAAACCCTACACCCTGGATTTTAATAATTAATGAGGTACAACCAATTTTTGTAAAGGTGGTTTTGGGCATGGGTTTAGGTAGATGTTGAATTTAAAAATGTAAAAGAAGGAAACAAAGCATTTCTCAATCACCTGGCTTCTTCCTTAAAGGTCATTATTATACCATCCTTTACCTCGCCTCAACCATCTAACGGAGTAATAAAAAAAATCTATTTTTTTAAAAAGAAAAAAAACCCTCCTAAATTGGCATTTACATAACGTCATAATGAGGAAAGAAAATAATTTTATTCCTTAAAGAACATAGAAGGATAAGCTCCATTCCTTGGGCCCCCTTCTGAGGACACCTCCTGTTTCTCCTTCCCTCTTTATTTCCTTTATACAGTAAACCCCTAACATACGAGCTTCATTCCTTCATAAACGGAGCTTGTGAGTCAAAGTAGTTTAACCTCTATGGGAAATTACAAAAAATATACATTTGAAGCTGCTTTCATGTCCCATTACTAACTCACGACCAGTTCGTATGTATATATATACCCTCGTTTGTTGCGACACTCGTATCTCAAGTTATTCCTGTTTATGTATATATACTTATTATTATGAAAGTTTGAAACAAATTTTATTGGTTTTTGAGTTAAAACCATAGCGTTTTATGTTTCTTTTTTGTTTTTGTATTTTACATAACAAGTGATCCTTTGAACACTCTGTCATCATTTAGGGAAAGAAGTAAGGAAAGGCATCATTACTACAAACAGCATTCTTTTTTCGTGGTAGTTTGTAGCATATTGGTGGTACAATATAGAGGGATGATGATGATGTAGCTTACCTTCTAATGAATTATGTAAATTTATGGTAATACTTTACATACTTAAGAAATCTACATAAAGTCATGTCTTATTTAATGGTTGATTTTTTACCCCTTTCTTTCTTTCTTTCTAATGATGGCTTTTAAGAATAGGGTTATCATCGTACATAGATACAATTGACTAAAAGTTTTTAAGTATAGCCATAAAAAATGCAATTGATGACATTCCTTCTAATGGTTATTTTTATCAACATACATAAACATGTTTGACGATGATCAACCCATCATTATTATCATCAACATCATTAATTCCTTTATCAAAAGTGAAGGACGGCAATGATTTCAATACAAGGAAATAACTTTGTACAAAAATGGTTTTGTTGATGGCTGAAAAAAAAAAAAAAAAAAAAAAAAGACGCCAAGAAGCCACATGGCCAAAGAAACATTATATTTTTTTCATCTTCAGAACATGTACATAATATGTGAGTAGGATCTTTTCGAATCAGGCCTGTTTCTATGGAAACTGGAAAAGGGAAGTACGAAAATTTTATGAATTTGTTATATTTTGGGTAAAACGATAGGACATGTCTTTTATAAGATATGGTTGTATGGCTTTTTTATAGTAAAAAAACGACATTTCCCCCCATAAAAATTGCTAGACACGGCTTATATAAGAGTGTCTCGTTTTTGTGGCCAAAATTGGGCATTTTCTGAATTTTAAAGCTAGGAATATTTTATTAAAGTGTTTTGTTTTTGGCACGGACTTTTATTACTGCTTTTGGCCATTGAAAAAATACTATTTGTAAAGTTTCAGGCGCTTCGCGCCATTTTTTCTTATTTCACTCTAAAGATTAAAAAAATGTCATTTTTGCATGAAAATTGGGCATTTTCAGAATTTTAAAGCTAGGAGTCAAATATTGTGATCTTTTAGTGCCTTAGTATTAGTATACCGAAAAAATACAAAAAACTATATCGCACTTTTACTTCAATAATTATACATATAAAGTATCTAAGATGGACTCAAAACAAACTATTTCCCTTTGTTTTTGGTTTAAGTTAATACAGCACTAATTCAATGAATTTTGAAAAAAGGAAAAAAAACAAATGAAAATATCATATACATTGAACGCTTCTCAGATGTATTTTCCCTTCAGAATAAAAGACCACATTATACTCAAATGTGTTTTATATCAATGGACACTTTTGCTTCCTATTTTTCTAATGTTATTTCTCTTCATTGTCTTTCCCCTTCGTAAAAATGTAAGATTTGATATGTACAATTATTTTTGGATTTTTTTAGTCCTCAAAACAAATGCCTTTATGTCACGTTGTTATATTTTTGACTTAACATCTCTCTATACATAAATGATCTAACATTCTTATTTATCATAAGGAATTGTAGGTTTTTGTAAATGTTACAAATAAAAGTCCGTGGTTCTGGAAATTATACAACACAAAAAGTCAAACAACTTCCCTAATTGTTTTTTTATTTTATAAATTGTGAGTATTGTTCAAATGCTTCAACAATGTTCAAATCAGAGACTTTTGATATTTTTCGTCTATTTTTTTATTTTTGCTTGTATTCATTCATGTTAAAAAAAAAATTGATGAATTTATTTAAAAAAATAAGAAATAGATCCAAAATTGTGGATTTATTAATCGGTAGATACTTATTAAGTTAGTTTTTTTAAATTTAATTATTTAATTTAACTCGATATGGCGAAAGAAATAGAATGATTCTAAACCAAGTAAGTAGCCTTTTCACTAATAATTAGTCATAAAATAGAATTTTTTTATCATCAGAGATAAAACCTATTTTTTCCAACAAAACCTGTACTTTTCAAGCGTCAAAATTTGTCGTTAGTTATTCTTATATAACCCTTTATTTTCAAGAAATGTGTTCGAAGTGTATAAATTACAATTTTGAAGCATTTATCCTACTCAAACGTAATTTTGATTTTCTATAAAAGTGTGGGAATCATAACATTGAAAGAGGCATGTTCAAAGTAATTTTTATTCCATGTTGGTTTCTTTTTTCTAAGTACAAATTATGTTTGTGTTAAATAAGTGCTTCAAAGATTGCAAATATCTTGAAAATGAAGGGTAATAGAAAAGAAAGTAATTAAACAACAAATTTAGATTCCATGTAAAAAAACAACATACTTCAATAACACAAATCCAAGTATATTTTTGATCTAAAACCAAGCATAAGATTTTGTATCATGCTTTGAAGTTTGTGGACAAGTTTTAGAAGAGATTAAAAAGGATTTAACCCTCCACATTATGTAGGTATCTTTTTTTGTATACAGGAACATTTAAATGTCTTAAACTTTTTTTTAGCATGCAACCCTTTATCTCATACTCCTTTTAACACCTCCCTTCTAAAGGTGGATTACTACATCTATCATGCCTGTATATGTATAGACAATTTATTTATAAAAACATTGCATATTATAATATTCAAACCGCAACAGTTTCCTCCTCAAAATTATGAGGATTTATGATTTAAAATGTGTCTTGTTTGTAAGAGTGAAAGTATAATGATAAATTAAATTTTGGAAGAACAAAAAATTTACTAACATGCCATTTTCTCACCTATGAACAAGAAACATTTTAAATTACAGAACCTCTATATTTTTAGAGTTTTTTTTCTTCTTTTGAGGGTTGAAGATTATAATGTGCTTATTTTAACTAAATAAATGCATGTAGAACGCGTGATAGATGTGCCTTTCTTCAAAAAAATACTTAAGATATTTGCATAAAACTGACCAATAGAATAATTTTTAAATGGAGATTTTTTTATAAATGAAAGAAAAAGACTAGTGATAAATCTAAATAATTCATTACTAAATGGTTTTAAACCATATATGAGCCTATATAATAATATTATGTTATTCATTATTCATAATCCTACAAATACACAAAAAATAAATAGATAAACAAAAGAATAATTGTTCAACTCTCTCACTCTTTTAAAAATAGATAAAGCCACCACAAAAAAAAAAAAAAAAATCAATCTTCTAATTTTATTTTTAATTCTTATACAGTTTTTTTTTTTTTTTTTGTATGTAGACTTAACCTCGACTAATGGACCATTATAATTCGACATGGTTTTTGTCTTCCTTACCTTTTTACCCTCCTCTCCTCTCAAAATGATTAATTATGACAAATAGATGACAAGGAATTATCTTCCTTCTTTAAAAGAAAAAAAAAAAAAAATGGATTCTCTTTGCTAACATTTGTTCTTTTCCCCCCTTCTAAACCTTTTTCTTCATACTCATAGATAGGATTATGAATTATAAACAAAAAAAAATCCTTTATTTTCTATCAGTGTACCCTGTACATGTGTAAGGAGTTCTTTCTAATAATCTTTTCATGCCTGCTTAAATTTTGGGCTTGTCAAAAGTTGAATTATTTTTTTTAATAAAAAATTTCTATTACAACTTTTCATTTTCGTTTTTTATATGTTTTTGAGATAGGAATAATGAGAATATTAAATAAGAACCTATCATGTATGTATAAAACTATAAGGAGTGCCAATGCAGAAATGAAATTTATGTATGCTTACAGCCAGAAAGGACGCACTAACAAATACATAGTCACACATAAATATATATTCCTAAGATGAGTGGCATTGATGAGATATGACGATAGCCAAAACTCATACAATGTATATGTAGAATCATTTATCTGAAAAGAAGAAGGAAGGAGTTCAGTGTCCGGATTGAACAATGATTCACTGATATGATGGATTTGACCTCTGAGGATGGACTAAAGAGTTAATAAAAAAATCCTTGATTAAAAA
The DNA here is from genome assembly GCF_016086655.4 of Lepeophtheirus salmonis. Taxonomy (NCBI): domain Eukaryota; kingdom Metazoa; phylum Arthropoda; class Copepoda; order Siphonostomatoida; family Caligidae; genus Lepeophtheirus; species Lepeophtheirus salmonis. The sequence continues at coordinate 25,655,842 of NC_052143.2, forward strand.
ATTGATTCCTATTGTCGAGGGCGTTTTACATCCATGGCAAGTTCCTGGAGGGTAAATATTTATTGGGAAATCTTGTATTTACTTATTTCATATACCTAAGGATAAGGTAATTCATTAGATGAAAAGTGGAATACGTAACATTAAAGATTTGCGCTGGATAACGATTTATGCTATAGTGCAAACTTTGGGCTATATTTACCCAAAAAACCAATGCCATTCATCTAATAATTTATATAGGAAGCAGTGGCATCGTTGGTTTTTTTTTCTTTTTAAAGCCCTCCTAAAAGTTTGTTAAGCCCCCTCAAGTGATAAAGGTTAGCCATATCCCTGGTAGGGAGAATGGATTAATTTGGGATCCGTCACGACTGATTTAAGATATAAAATAAATATGGAATGTAACTCAATACACAACGCCCTCGGGATAAATTATTTTCTTGAACTCAATGTGCGTAAGTTTGCGTCTTGGTAGTTCCTAAAGAAGGAAATATACCTTAGTTACAAGGTTAATAAAAATACCAGGTTATACGATCATGTCATCGGGTTTGACATAATTTTTATTTTGACGTACAGAATCAGCTGCTGGGCAAAACGGACAGATTTTGGCATCATAGAGTATAACAACAGTATATTAACAGCATATAATATTAGAAATTATATGATTAATTGTAAAAGTATATAGTATACTCTTTGACGTCACATTTAAAAAGTGTGGTGGAAGTGAAACATCAGTCGGAAAAGCGTTATTCTATCACCTTTTATTTCTATTAACTTGATTATGTATATTGACTTCAAAGAAGATTCTTAAGTCAGATGGAGTAATTGTAATAGTATAAGGTTTGCTTATACTTAATCAGCACAACTCCATCTGACAAATTAAAGGAACATTAAAAAAATCCCAGAATTTCTTGGAATTTAACCGGGAAATGAGAAATCTTAATTGGTAGTATTTGTAAATATGACATCCATTAATATATGTATGCTCTAGAGGCGTAGTTTTTTATATATGAAAGTATTTAGTGGTTTTTTCCCTTCTATTTTATAGAGACGGAAGCCAAATGAGTATAGGTAAATTTTATAGAAATAAATAAAAACTTGTCAAAAACTTTAATCCTCAAATAATTTATTCCCATTTGCATACATGCCTACATATTATCTACATTTATCCAAGTGTACCTACATTCATACATATGTATATACAGAGTAGGAATATGTACAAATAATATTTCATCTCCCAAACTTAAGGACTGAATTGAGGGAGAAAGTAATTACCATTTCTTTCTGCAAGGACCCTCAGGTATATTTAAGTACTTTACTCCCTCTTAAAAAAAATGGTAGGCTACATATAAATATGTATTTAGTTATGAATGTGTATATAAGTATGTTAATGTTGAATAATATACATAGATAGCGTTCTGGGCGTTGAATTTATTTTTTAATAAAAGTTATTATCCACCATAATAATATACGTCGTTCATGCTAATTTTCTCAATATCCCTTAATGACTTTTCATCATCAGTGGATCTAATACGTATGCATGGTTAACTACCAATATCTAGGAGGAGACGAGATTTCATTTAATGATAATTTTGTTTATACCTCAATGCTCAAACAAAGACGGTATCCGTCTATGAATTAATTCATTATGACACATGAAAACTAAAAGAGGTATAAATGCAGACATGTCAAAATGCCATGTCCGAAAGGATTCCTTCTTGATTTATGATTCCGACCACCACCACGTCGACTATACCTAATATATATATTTCCCACTTACAAGTATTGTTCGGTACTCAGTTTTATAGTGGTACTGACGCATTTAAAATGGTACAATATAAAGGATATTGAAACCGGTATTTGCTGCTTCACTAAAAAAAAAAAAAAAAAAATAGGCCGTAGATGACATAACCTTCAAATTTCTAATCCCTCTCGCACCAAACAAAATTGTCTTTAATAAAAGAAGGGAAAATAAAGTTTTTCCCTTTAGATCACATTTCTGAGCAATCCATACAAAAACTCTGGAGCAGCAAATTGGAAATACAATTTTAGTCGTTAGAGTGTAGAAAATGACCTTAATACCGATACGTTAACCTGTACAAAAATATTGGTATTGTGACAACCCTACTACCAACAAAAAATTTGTAGGACAATGTTTAAATCCAGGGGTTGGAGAACAGGTTCTTTCTCGTGACCAAGAGATAGGGTACTAAAATCTCAACTTTTCCAGGAAATGTCCCTTAATTGAGATGTCAGAAAACCAATTTATAAATTTCAAAATCTGAGGATGAGATAGTATATAACTAATAAATACTGTGAAATTGTAGTATTTTATTTTTTAGTTTAGGAAGAATACATAAATTTAAAACCAGTTGGGAAATATATAAAATCAGTCCATGTTCCCTAAACATTAGAAGGTTATAATTAAATATTCCCTTTTAGAGCTATGTATTATTTTTTGTGGATGCAACATCATTTGCACATAAATCGTTACAACCTTATCTCAATTGAATCTTCAATATGGATTCAACTTTGCATCAAAATAACTATATATAAATTAACATACATAATTAAAGCTTATGCGTATTACGAAATAATTAAATGCAGGATTTCTAAAGGAATGAATCATATTTGTAAGCCCCCAGAAATCCTTAGAAAACGGAAATTTACGTTTACGGGAAAGAAAGCCTTGTACCTACAATACCTATATAGTAAATATTAATCAAACGTTCTAAACTCATAAAAATAAGCTATAAAGGCATTGCACAAGTAAATATGACGTGCATTTATAATCGTTTATCGTCACTTTCCTTCCAACTAGTATAGATATAAAGTCCAACACGCTCAACTAACTTCAACATAAAGCCAACGAGACAAGGTATTAACGTATGTTTTGTGACTTGAAGTATCATGACACAAACATTTTCTCATGCAATATATTGCCAAAAATTATCTATTTAACTTGCATATTATACTACATACTTCTGAGTATGTAATGTCCACTAAATATTTTAACGACGATTTTTATTTTATTTTGGAAAGCCCAAAAAAACTTTTCTTGCTATTTACTATGAGTACTTCAGCACTCATATCTATTTTGGCAATCCAATCAAAATGATTTGACCAGTAAACATCTCATTTTGTGGGGTTATTTTTTTTTCCTTCGCAAGAAAATAAATGTCTGTAATATGTAGATATAAAGAGAGAGAGAGATGTCAATATGAGATAATAAATAATATAATCCATAGGAAAGATTATAAAATTTTCATATAAAACATACACATTTATACACATTACAAAGCCATCAAATAACTCTATATCTAATCGTGGTTTTCGGAAACAAAAAAATCCGTGTTATATGAAATCCACGTTGTACAAGGACTTTTTAGAAGTAAAACATAAAAGTTGTGTCGAGTATAATTTTCAGATGATTATGTTAAATAAATATCGTCAGAAAAACTTTCATTTCAATTTTACTTCAATAAAAGTATAACCCTCATAATTTAAAACACAATTGTAGAGATGAAAATTCATAGAATTGGAAAAAATACTATGTTTTATGAAAATCATAACTTCATTTATGTAGTGTTTTTTGTACATTTATTATATACCTATTCATATAAAAATGTATGCTTGATGAAACCTTTTCATTTTTGTTATCTAAATTAAGTTATGATTTTTATAAATACCACAATTATTCCTAATTCCATGAATCTTTGCGGCCTCAAAAAATTAGAGTTGGATTGAGTTACAGATCCAAAATTTCATATTTAGCTTGTCTACCGCCAACAATACAACATTTTAAATTGTTGTCGAATCCATTTCATTGTGAAAATGTATCATGGAATGACTCATATATGGATATGTGGCAATTATATAGTGTCATCCCCTAGATCAGTATCTCAAAAATTAGGTTGTGAAGAGATTATTAAAGAAGCAAGTACTCGTTTATTTTCTCCAATGGTGTAATAATGAACGACTATCTCAACCTCGTAATATCTGGGCAAACTGAAAGTCGAAAAAAATAAAATATGAATTTTAGTCTTGGATTTGCTAATTATGTATTACGATTTTTCATTTCATGGATCTTTCAATAAAATCTTCCATTTACATGTGAAAGGAATAAAATGGTGGCTTCTAGACATGACAGCCTCGAAAAGTACAAATTTAAGTTTTGTGAACAACTTGCAATGTCTGAACAAGTTGGAATTTCTTCGTCTTACAATACATTATTTAATTACAACATTGGTCATTCTAATTACAAATTATTAATTCAAATTATCATATCATTTGTATCTATTTAAATTACGTATTTATGAACAATATAAATGTGGGCATTTGAACTTTATACTGTCCCAAAGAATAGTTAAATTTCAGTAACTTGTATTGAAATAGTCAAAAAATATTTTATTAATATATCGATCATCCATGAAATATTCAATTATTTTATTATCCTCATCCCAAGTACTGTAAACCTTTCATGTAAAATTATTAACTTAATTTTTTGGTCCCAACTTGTACCAACTACTTATACAAGTTATAACTTGTACACAGCATATAATATACAAAGAATCCATAACTTGGAATTAAACTACTATAAAATGGGCCGTGGTAAAATGATCCGGAATATACGGATGTATTGAGAATACATGCCTTAGAGCAGTATTTCTCAAACTGTAGTCCGCCAGGTAATTTGTTCTAAAATTTCAACGTCTTAAAGAAAAAAAAACCAAATTTCTTGTTCAATAGTCAGCCCCATGGGTATGTTTACCTCATTAATGGCCCCTCTGGCACGGTTAAGAAGACTGCTTCCTTAGAAAAACAAGGAACTGACATATGTAAGAAGTACATTCCAAGTTGAAGAAGATTCCTACGGTGCCTTGGCATTTACATATTATGAAGATAATAAGAATGTACTCTGATTGTCACGTGAGTTGTTCTTCTTATTCATTATTGCACGTGTGTATAGTACATACTACTATGTAGGCAAAGATTCCTCATACGACAACCATATGTAGTATTATTATGTGAAGCAACAACAACAAAAGATGAAACGTTTATAAAGGAAGTGAAAAAATGCATTGAACTCATGATATTACAGATATATCTATGTAATATACATTATATATTATAACTAGATAATATATTATAGTTATAATAATAACAATATCCAATAAAGAGTCCTCTAGTGTGTGTAAAGTGTATCTACATTTATATGTCTATAAAAGAGTTCCGTATTCTTTGAAATGCGCATGGATACTGGAAGCATTCTTGGCTAAAGCAAATAGTAGTATATGTACATATGTATAAGAATTAGAACAGGGATGAGGGAAACTTCCATCATAAAAAGGGCAACATTTCTGTCAGCACTATCAGTGGAGGGGCATATCACAATTTTTCTTTTTTTTTTGCTTTTTTTTAATTAGTATAAAATATGATTGATCTATTTGCAGGCCGTAATGAGTGAGGACGAGGGTCATGTACGGCCCCTGGGCCACCAGTTGCCCATCCCTGAATTAGACTGTTTCGTATTCGGTTCAATATTTCCCCTTCCCTTTCCTCTTAAGCAAAAATTATCAACACCTTAATATTAGGTATGAAATTTAGCAAGTAGACGTATGAAATAACCTAGTAACTTTTCCTCTACCTTTATTTTTTTGTTTTTTATTTTCATCTAGTTACACAATATTTTTTACTCATAAACTAAATACTATAAAATATAAAAGTGTCCTAGTGCAAAGAAAAAACAAATACCAACAACCCAAAGACAGGACAGTCTAATTTACTCACTCACTCTCAATGAATTACTTATCACGGAGTAGTGAATATCTCTAAATAATATATAAATAAATAAAAGTAATGCACCATCCTTGATGTCAAAACCCCTTATATTTTGTCCTTAAAATGTTTTATATATGTATAACTACATGTTTGTACAAAAAGTTTGCCTGACCATGAAAAAAATAATAAATTAAAAGTATTCCGTGATGAAAAATATGGAGGTACATACATAATATACAAATTATAATTTCGAAACAAGTTATTAAAAAAAATGAAGTAAATATTGGCAATCATTGTTGAAAAATCAATTGATGAGAGGGAGAGCTAGAGAGAAAGAGGGGCTCGTGTCATTATTTAATCATACCTTCCAAAAGGAATGATTTAATTATGCGGAATAAATAGGGAATTACAACAGGGTTTTTATTAAACTAGACATAAAATGCAGCCATAAATGGATGATTCTCTTCCATAGTTTTCCATATAAGCCAAAGAAAGACTGGGGCTAGCTGATACGAAATTCAGTTTGTGACGTACTATGACGTGTACTATTTAGCAGTGATGTATTGCGATTGTTATCTTGTTATTATATACTTATGAGGGTATTTAATGTACATTCTCTATGGGAGTCAGTTGGATTTTACTTGCACTCAAAGATTGTCGAATATTGCCATATTCTAGGTCACTTCAATTACTAAGCATGTACAAAGATGAACTTTTTTAATCTAATGTGACTTCTAAGACTTACTTGATACCATTAGTCATTACTAGTCTTAGAATTTGTGAGCGATGGCTCAATCGCTCAAAAAATTCCTCACTTTCACCTTTTCTGTGTGAAAATTGCTTATTTTTCTATACTAGTATGAAATAAAAATAGAGAAAAATTGGATTTAATTAGATTGCACAACGTCTTTTGATGACATTTTTCGAAAGATATGCACGAAAAAATATTTCCTTTTGTTAGGCTCTCTTTTTGGAAGTAAAACTATGTATATGATGCAATCAGGGTAATGATTATAGGATTAAACATGTAAGGTATACAGATTATGGCAACATCCAATTGGAAGAAAGGTAAACTTTTCCCAAAAATTAACAATTGAATCTTTAAACAAGAGAGAGAGATATTAGAACAATTGAAAATGAAACTATTAATTTAACAAAAAGGAAGTCCTGTAGACCCTTTTGGAGGATAAGCGTCGTCTTGTAACTTTCTTCAGCGGTGAGAAGAAGTGGACCGTCAACATGATATACAACATCCAAAACGACCGCTTCTTAGCTGAAAAGAAGGTCCCAATGGTACACACAACCAAGTTTACGGTCTCGGTCGTGCCGTTGGTGATCATTGGATCCAACAGGACGGTGATGCCACCGATCTTCTTCAACCAAAAAGGGTGGATGAGCACTGACAAGTACTGCGATGTGCTGAAGGACAAAGTCATTAAAACCAACAATGGGAGCTACGGGTTCACCTTCCAGCAGGACTCAACCCTACTCATAAGGCCAAGAAGACCCTCAACTTGCTCAAAGAGAACTTCTGGTGCCTTTCAGGCTTGGCCATCTAACTCTCCCGATTTGAACCCAGAGGACTACTTCTTTTAGGGAAGTTAGAGAGGCAAGTCTGCTCGAGGCCCCACAACAATTTGGCGGACCTCAAGAAGTTGATCCTCAAGTTATGGGCCAAGGTAAAACCAGCACACGTTGTCTCGGCCTATTCTTCCTTTCGGATCCACCCCACCAAGGTCATCGTCGCCAATGGCAGACACACTGAATTATCCTTTTCTCCATCGATGGATGAACAACTTTTTTACAGAAAAAAAAAATTATGTAAGATTAAAATTTCAGGAGTCAATACCTCATTTACCTGCACATCCCTGTATTTATGATGTATATTTTTAAATATTATTATAAGTTAATTCAACCATAAGCATTTAATCAGAAACCTTTTTTATCATTAGATCAAGGATAAATTGAGCCAAACTTCAAACACTAATACATCACTGAATACTTACAAATATTTCGCCTTTTAATTGACCACAAATATGAATATTTTGACACAATAAAAAAGGTTGTGGAATGTAATATGAAGCTTGAATTTCATAAAAAAAAAATAATCGAGATGAGAATAATTACACTAATATTGTAAATTCAGAAAATGAGCCAGAGAGCTAAGGATTAAGTGTTACTCACCATCTTTAAAGAGCCGTAGCATTTACCGCATCATTATTCTATAAAAGTCCTGAATCATAATTATTTGTAAAAATTTAAGTTTCTCAACTTATCCACGTATTCAGTATAGTTTACGTGTGAGCAGGGCCTGACGAAAAGATGAATATGCGGTATCCTATTCTTCCTTTAATTTTTTAAGAAATTGGTTTTCTTTTTAGATATATATCTTTATCCATATTTAAAATAATAATTATCTAGGTCAGTATAAGTCTCTTAAATCAAATTTTCTAAAGTTCTAAAGTACAGATAAAATTCTTGGATAATTTTTAGGCATTCCACAAATTTGAATACAGCCTACGATTGACTCAACTACGTCTATGAAATATTGGGCAGTATGTAGGTATATGTTGAGATGTAATTTTTTTGTGAGGATTTTCTCATTTTCTTTATGTTTGTTCAAGATTTTTTTTTTTTTTACTAACCACAAATTTTGAAAATATACATTATTTCATTAGAACATTGATCATTCTAATGCTTAACTATTAACTGATACTGTCATTTCATTTTGATACATTATAATTACAAAATTATTTTGTATTTATGAATTATATAACTGTTGGCATTTCAACTTTATAATGTGCCACATCATACTTATATTTTAGTTATTTGTATTGAAATAGTCGGTAATTACATCATGAATATGGATCATTCATCGAATATTCTTCATCCCAAGTAGTGTAAATCCTTCCTTTTAAACTATTCCTCTCATTTTTTGGTAGTAACTTCTACAATTTGCTTATACAAGTTACAACATCTACAAAAATCGCTGGAACCATTGTTGTACAACATAAACCAAAACATTATTGGCCCAGTATATATCAGAAATTTTCTGGGTCACTTTCGAGACGTTTTTCCCTTTCAGATAATAAAGATGTAATGTATGGCAAATTTCTTCTTTTGATAATAATTCCCCACAATAATTCACACTTGAACTGCCGAAGAGCAATACTGTCCAATAAAGCACTTGTAGTATATACTCACATCTTTACAACACTTAATCGTATGATCCAATGTGACCAATAATGAACAAGATATACTTAGTTTCAAAATGTGGCGGGAAATACGAAATTACTTTTTCTCCCAAATTATTATTTACACACACAAAACGTGGAGACGACTCCTCTAGTGTATAATTGCTTCCATAAAGGCTAAAAATAGTCAAAGAGGAACAATAAAATAAAGAGGGAGTCATAATTTCCTCAAAGTAATTGAGATTGTGTACAAAGAAAAGTCCAATAATATATGTATGCATAGTTTAGAGGTCACAGGACTTATCCAAGCATAAAACCTAATAAACGAAGTAAAAACTAAACAACAACTAATAATAATTAGTTATTTCTCTTCTTCTACGAGAGAAACCTCACTGCAGAAGTAATAAGTAAGCTTTTTACTAATCATATTAATATGCATGCAAGTATACATATATATAAGTCAAATTGTATTTCTATGAAGAGCTAATGAAGGATCCTTCACTCTCAAGTCCTTAATTATAGACTGGCTCTAAATGCAATCTGAGGAGTGCAAATGACGTATGAATATTAGCACTCCCCTAATATACATAATATTTCCATTTGGATAATCATCATCGTCACTACCTATGGCTATGTATGTACAACTTAATTAGAGAGATCCAATCAAGTGCATTCAAATAGGGGGGGAGATTCTTTGTCTTAATAAATATATTATGTGTGTGAGAAGGGCATTAAAAAACTCCTTGATACTCTTCCATACATACATATATATATATATTAGGGGTGGGACGGTACGCTAAGCCCACAGTTTGGTACGAACCACGGTACATCCTTCACTGTATGATAATAAAATGTTTTGTTAATAGAATTAATGTAGTTTTTCAGGTTTTTTCGATATTTTATTCTTTAATAATTTTGATTCTGGACAAATCCTAAACTATTCCTAAATATACTTAACTGTCCCAAAAAAAGAAAGAAAAAAGATTGATATAAAGTATACACTGATCATATAATTTTACTATTTATAATTTTTTTTTTTTTACTAAAAGATGAGCTTGTCTGTATTTTCCTGTAGTAAACCAGACTAATTAGCAATCACAATATCGCCATCAATTTTGTAAAAATAATTAGCAACGCAATTGCTCCGGTATATTTAGTATAATATATAAATCAAATAAAAAAGATAACTGGAAAAATAACTAAAATTTTATAATAAACAAATATTTTATATGTGATAATATGTATGTACTGTTCCTAGGGTAAAAAGTTGCGAACCAACCTGCAGTACAACCCCGTACCATACCAGTCCTAATGTTTATATGGATCTTGAAATGAGAAACTGAGGCAAACGGGTCTCCAATGGTTTTATTATGCTATCACTTCATGCACAAAAGATCCAATAATCACATTACTCTTTTGCTTGTTCGATTGATATGAAAAAAAAAACTCATTTGAAATGAATTGCACTCGTCGAAAAAGTCTTAAATGTGTATCTAATATACCACTTTTTATTTATGTGCATACACCTTTTCCAAAGACAAATTGATGATGATTAGTGTTGTTTCATTTTTAAGATAGGACCACAGACAACAGACTTGTCATGAATATTGGTATTTTCTATAATCATCATCAAAGTAAAATAAACTATCATTAAGTTTCAAATAAATTTCAATTATTACTAAACGTTTGTTTTTTTATATTGTGGTTTTGTTTATATCCCTTATATGTATATTTAGTACTGGAAAAACAATGATTCGGCAATTATGTATGATTATCACTACTTATATTTTTAGGTTTATCTACTCTTGGGTAGTTTTAAAGAAGGGAAATATACTTAAATCTAGTTCTATCGATTAAGATTTAAAAAAAACATACTACTTACTTGACCTGGTAGTATTTAAAACCTAGCAAACAATTAAATGATAATTAATCAACCTAAATTGACTTAGGCTATACTTGTTTGTTTAATATGAAGTGTAATGTATGTATATATAGGTAGGACAGTTGTTTTTTGTGATATTTCATGTTTCTTCATTATTTAATAGTTTGATTGCCGGAATATAATATAATTTCAATCAAATTGCACACGATGATATTGTCTTGGAATGAAATTACTCACAATCATATTGATTACAATGATGGTACCCAAAACAAATTTGTCTCACACTTATAAAGTACAACACAATTTTAGTACGCTACGATATTACACCAACCTTTTTACCACAATAATTCTAGAATGAACCTCCTTAAAATAAAATAAAAAGGACGCTCTAATATAATGAATGATTATGCTATTTAATAATGGTTCATAAAGTATGATATAGCAATGAGCAATGCATGCATATAACGACGTATGTAGGCACATTTGAACAATGCATATCCGTAAAAACACACTTCAAAAAGACACCATATCACTGTGAAAGTTACGTAGACATCATTATTTATTATAGTAATTATTGTTATTGAATTCTGGACAATGGAAGAGTATAAAAACAAGCAATAATTGAGTGAGAGAATCAGTGTAACTACATAGGTAGATATGTACATTGTATATCCGTAAAAATATCTTCTTCTTCAATCATAAAAATACTCCGCCTCGGCGCTATTCAGCACTAAAATTGTAATAATCATGTTCATTATTTCAAAAAAAAAAAGAAAAAAAGTAAGAGTTGGTAATATTAAAAAAAAAGACCAACTGTAATATTTCCACAATTTATTTTTCAAGGAAAAGATTTCCAATTAATGGACTTCATGTTGTTATTATGAAGAAAGAGAGAGAGAGTGAATTAATAAAAATGTCTCTAAGGAAATTTAAAGGACAATACCATATCACAACCATATTTATGTACCCATGAATATATTATGTACACATGTGATAATATGAACAGATGTAATCTATAATTTGCAATTCCATGCGTATTTCATAACACAAAATAAATTGAAAATCAAGGAATTCCATATAAAGGAATGATGATAGGAATATAATTGAGAGAAAAAGTGAAATTTCATAAATTATTAGGAAAATAAAAACTTTTTCTTCTTCTTTCTTTTATTCAATGCTCCAATCATTAAAAAAAATATCAAATATTATATACTCAATCATGAAAACATGAAATGCTCAAACAAAGAGGTTTAGGTTATGTATGTATGTATTTATATGTAATGCAGGGGTGGGCAGAAGTATTCGGACATATTTCTAATTGCTTTTTTTCTTTTAAATTTAGTGCGTTTGCCTTTCTAAGTTCTAACTTAACCTCAACGTACCATCCATAGACAACAACTTTTTTATATATTCTTAATCTGTTTAGTTTCACCATGAAGCAGAAAGAGAACAAACGTAAAGTGAGGGTAGAATTGTTTGACGATGCTAAGTCAATATTAAAAGTCAGTAAATATGCCAGGAGCACCGTCTATGAAGTCTACAAGCGACTGAAGGCGGATAAGGGGCTTTCTCATTCCTCATGTGGTTGACAAAAAGCGGGCTTGGTTCAAGATATCCATCAAAGCCAATCCTGGCATATCAATGGCGGCTCATTCGTGGAGGTGGTCTATCAGTAGAAGGAATGCGGTCAGGCCCATCAAGGAAGACATTGGCTTGAAGTTCTTGAAGGTGTCACCTTTTTACCACGATGATGAAGGACGTCAGGTTGGAAAGAGGCAAAAAACTTTTGCCAAATTTGTATATCAAATCAAAGCATCATCAAGCTATTGAGTGGCTTTATTTTGGACACTGCCTACAACCCAAATAATTACTGCTGGCTGGTAGAGAACAGATGTAATGTTCCTCTTGTGATGTAAACCAAGTTTCCGTCGAAGATAAAAGTGTTTGGCTTGATCATCAGTGACGGAAATACTTGTGATCCCTGTAGCTCTTTATGAAGAGGAGCATGTCCCACTTAAATAAGGAATGCATAATAAAGGCCTATTCATCCTTTATGTACCGTTTACAGTTGGCGATAAATGACGAGGGTGAGGTTACTGAATGATACAAACAGGTAATTGTTCAATTTAAACTTTATATGTTATATATTTTGTATTAAGATGTCATTTACTATTATTTAAACCTATTTGAAAATGTTGTCCGAATACTTCTCTCCACCCATGTAAGAAAATAATGAACTTAAAAGAAAACCAGGATTCTTTTATTTTTTCCTTCTCCCCTCACTCCCTTCGTCCTTCTTAAATGTTATTCATTACATATGAGTTTTAGTTGTTAAATCTATAGCATGATCACCTTATACAACATATGTACCTATGTAGATAGATTGGTATTATACCAATTAGTGGCGTGTTAGTCCTTGTTTATTCGGTCCACTGGTTCAGTCCTTGGTCCTTAAGCCTATCAGTACTAGAAAAGATTTGAAAAAGAAGAAATAAAGTTGATTGACGTTATCAAAGACCGAAATTTATAAATTTTGAGACTGGTATAGACCGGACCAAGACGGAACTAGACAGGACTACAGTCCTAAATAAGGACCCTACTTATAATATATACCAAAATGAATCCCAAAAAGTTTTAAATAAAGTAAACAAAAACAACATTGAATACACTTGTATGTAGTATAAATGCACCTTCAAAACATTAAATCTAATTGCCTTCGTTTAAACCTAAGCCACTTCAAGGAATAAAGTCATATACATATGCTGCATGACTTATGCACAAGAAGAAAATACTCGACTAGTCACTATAGGTACTACAAGGATATTCCATACCTCAATTTAACCTCTTGTCGCCGGCCCATGTATGTAATAGATGTAAGGGTATAGAGAAAATCCAAGGGCCTGACCTTTCCCTTTCTGAGGTCAAGTCTATTATTTATAATAACAATAAGGAATAAAATGGTCGGGCTGTTAATGAATACCATGGCTCTACTTACATACATACATATTTTTAACCAAAAAAAAAAAAAACTCCTCTATATATATAATTTTGCAAGCCACTCTTTCTTATACACAGACTTTTCTTCCTCATAATAATAATACCCTCTTTATTCATGCAAATAAAAATATATTATGCAGCTTACCTAGATACTATTATTATTAATAATATTATTACTATTATCTATGGCTAGGGTGTATATACAAACAGGTGAACCTCAAGAACATTAATAATCATATATACATATATGTGATGATCTGAATCACAACACATTAAATATCGTGCATAATATGTGTAACTCTCCGTTAGGATGGATCTTTTGGAATGTGAGAGAGTGTCAAATTTTTTAACTGACATCCCATTTCCCCGAATTTAATCATCTATTGGGTGTAGCGACGGCCCTGTGAATAACTTTGTACTCCTAACCTCACAACTTCAGTAATGACAAACATAATATCCCAGAAAAAATTTATTCAGCATATCATAGCTTGCTTTTTTGAATAAACAAAGATGTTGATTATTTTCCTTTCAGCTGACTCTAACTATTATGAACTCAAAAAAGGTATAACAGAGAATTTGGATTTTTATACTAATTCATATTAATCAAGGGACTTGGCTTATAATTCCTGTTATTTCATACTCAGTCATTGATAAGACTATCAATTAAATGTATATTATAATAGGTTGAGAGTGGATAAAAAAGATAGTCTTGTATAGCAATTATAGAGCTGAGCAATGTCAGATCTGCGTTTGCACAAAGTTTTTAAGCCATTACTTATCCTTACTATTTGTACTATTATTTTAGTAAACGTTCCACATTCAATTGTGAGTCAGTAATTTTTTGCAGTGTGTTTAAACACTAGCAAGTACCTATATGTGAATAAACTAGAACATTAAAACGTTTGTAGGAATGGATTTACTATTACAAAATGGAGGTTTCCTGTATTCATAAATACTTAGATACAATAACCTTTGCGCCGTAGATTAAAAGTTAGTGTACAAAAGAAAAAAATATCGCCTTTAATTTTCTTTTATATTTTTGTGGCTTCATCTTCTACACGAACCGATATATAGATAATCGGTATATTTAATAATGATGGCCTCTTATTTATGAAGCATATAGTTTGAGTTATGAGAAGGAATGGAAATTCACTGCACAAATAGATGAATATCTAATCTAAAGTTTTTTTTTGTCTAAATTGCATTAATGCTCATTAAGAATTTCTTATAATTAAGTAAATAAGTTACATAGGTGAGCAATATGTTCTTTCAAATAGAACCACGTTTAATTTCTTTCTTAAAAAATTAGAAGAAAAGAGACATGATCAATAATCGAGTCAAATCAATAAAAGTGTCAATCATTCCCTTTCACAGGCAAAATGATTCACAATAATACGTTTTGTAAAAGATGAAACAAAAAATAATATGTATTTTTAAGAATAGATGATTTACAAAAAATCAACAATGGGAAATTGCGTACATTACAAAATACGTCAATTTTGTAATTTCCACAGGGTGTATACGGAACATTAAAGCCCCTTGGACGAATAATTATAATTATTGTTATTATCATAATTCAAAAAATTATTATCAATAATAATATTAATCGACAAACCACGACATGATCATAGATTTTTTTCTCTCGTATCACCTTCCTATAAGAAGATGATGATTATACAATCATAAAGTCGTGCTCAAAGTGCCTTTTAGCTAACCAACCCATGAACACAAAATACTCATAATAATCACATGTGACTAAGTATTGTAAGTATGCCATCGATTGAGCCATTTCGATGATTATGGACTAAAAGAGTTTATTTTGAAGGATTCTTCATTAACGGATGATTACGGAAATAAGTGTTTAAAAAAATGGCATTAGTCAAAAAGAGAGTGATGAATATATAATCTTACCTGCAAAAGGATAAAAAAAGAAATTGATTATAAAAGATATCAAATATATTTAGTTATAATTCAAAGAGAATTTCAATACTTTTTTTATATACCACACAGTGTGCTCAACCAACTAAAGAGTAGCAACCAAAAACTATTTATTTCTCTGTTTATCTGTTTGTTTCCCCTCATTATTTAATGTGCATGCACGTATGTACTTGAAACAACAATCCTCTCTGGACAAATAAAGCATATACAATATATATATACGTTATACAATCATGAAAATGACTTGCAAAATTCTCAACAAATAATAAATACATCTCACTAAAATGGAAAAGAAATACCAAAATATTTAATAAATAAATAAAATTGATAAAATACGATCTTTGAATGAATGAATAATTAATTAATCAATCGCAAAAAAAGAAGTAGAATAATTTATTAATTGAAAAGATCCTTAATTAATAAATAATAGCTACTAATATCCATTCAAGTAGTATCCACGCATTAAATTATGCGTGTGATATTGTAAGAGAGGCAATAAAGACTCAATTCGTGTGTGTTTGCAATATTAATCAAAGAATATCAAGTTATGATCAATATTGTAGCATCTTCATTGATACATATATAGATATTAATTGCTGAAAATCGCCATGAAAAAAGTAGTAGATTAGGTGGCTATACTTAGGCGCTTTAGAGCCGACTAAATAAAATAAAAAATGACCTGTGGATAATATAAATTGTACAACAATATTATATAATTTTCGAGTACATAACCTATTTCATCCCATCCCAGATGGGCATTTGTAGAGTGCCAGGGAAAAAACTGAGCATGGTAGACTTCGTTACCTATCTTGCAATATTTCCAAGAAAAAGAAACAGAAGAAAAGTACGAAATCAGTTGGTAGTCAACCAATTATTGACAACTATGGAGTTATTATTTAGCAATTGTTTCCAGCTTCATAAGAACTCATTCTAATTCAACCAGTCAACTTTCAAATCACTAATAAAGGCAAAATAAGCAGAAAATCGTCAGCTGAATAGAAAATACAGTCTCAATTTGTATGCTAGTGAGTTAACCCCGCGGGTACTATTGACTTAATAAATAATACCCATGTTAACATTAGCTGGTGGTTTTATATAATTTAACTAGCAAACAGGCTCAAAGTCTATATGTATTTTAGAATATCCCGAACTCGTTTATCTATGGATAGTAACATTTAACTGATTATCACTAATAGATATATCATAATTAAGAAAGTTTAATTCGTTAAATATGTTAATATTTTCAGCCTTTTACCACTTGTTTCAATGATATATACGTCAAGTACAAATAGGGCAGATTTTAGCGTAGGCATAGGGAGCACTCACTTAAAGCCTCGCGTTTTAATGTTAGAAATAGGGTTCTTGTTCTTTTGGAACATTTATTATCCTTTAATTAGAATAAAGTATGAGTTAAATAAAGATTTGTATCTGTAAATATAATTTCTAAAAATCAGGATTAGACATTATTTTTAAGAAAAGATTAGAAATTATTTTTCGGGAAAAAAATATAAATTAAATTCAAATTTTAAAATAGGAAAGAAAAAAGTTCTACACATTTATCTTTACCACATACCCCGCTGACGGTAAAATTATCCCTGTGTACACGGTGCTAGTTTTAATGAGAGTAAAAAGATTGTATAATATGGAAGTTGGGATCAAAAAATGAGATGAAGCATTAATAATTAAGAATTTAGAAATTCAATTAGATATTTGATATACATAGAAGATCTAAGTTCAAGTATCCATAGTTATATTACTCATAAATAAAAAAATAAGTAAGATTAATTTTACAAAATGAAATGTTAGCATTTATTATAACATGAAAAGTAATTAAAATGGTTGTTCTTAATGATTAAATAAGGCATTATTATGAAAAAATGGTAACTTGTACAATATACATTTAATAAGGGTATAAAATAGTCTTTCTCCAAAAATTGTACATACTAAATCTTTGAGGATTGTTACTAAAATTAAAAAAACTTCTTCTGAGCTGTAATCCTACTGGCATTTTTTGGCGAAGCTTAAAAATGGTCATTTGTTCTTCTTTTTTGTTATTAATTGACGCCTACAAATATATAACTTATATTGATATTCCTACTTTTTAAGCTAGATTAAATCCTACTTTTCTGGGGGAAATACTTTAAAACAATGACTAGAACCACTTATGAAACCAACATAAGCACATAAAAAATTGAATTTCATAAGACTATACATATACCAACAGTTTATGATTGTTTTATAATAGGCCTTTTGCCCATCTAAATACATAAGACTGCTTAGTATGACAACATACTAAAATACTTTAGGGTAATATATTTATATGTATATATATATTTTTTTTTTTGACAAATTAAGAAAGTAAATTATACAGAGAGTATTATTTGGATTCTAATTCCAGATGGGAATAACATTTTTAATCAGCTTTCTTTTTCTAATATAATTGCATTTGTGCATCATCTTTATCTTTTCACCAAGTCTCAAAAAATTTATAGGGCTCATATACGGTAAATTGAGAAGCCAGCGCAAATGATATTTAGACCGATAGACTTTTACTCAATCAGCAATATGGCAGGGATCACCGTCTTCCATATTTAAATATTCTTATTTATGATGAGATAAGTTTAAAAAAACCCGACCAATCTTGTATATTTCATGGGCCATATACATGTGTGTATCTCTTAATCCTATTTTTTAAACCTTTTTCCGATTTAATCTTTCTAAAAATATTTAGATATAGATATCCATATGACTGTAATTTTATATTAATTGAGCTTTGGGTAGGGTTGAAAAAACTTACTATTTTTCAACCTGTTAAAGCCCCTGTAGATTCAAATTATTACATTCTACTTTTTCTAGATATAAGTAAAGAAAGTTTAAGCCTCATTGAAGAAAAAAATATACATATTTAAAGACACTCAACATTAAATATAAAGTCTTGTTTCCACTATTTTGAGGTTGCATTTGTAATTTTTGGACCTATCCTAGGGATTTCATTCGCAAGACTATCAACATTTGGAACAAAAAATATGATAGTCTTAAGTAATTATTTCTAAAATGTTCTTCTTGATTTGATCAAACAAATTTTAAGAAGCTGTGATATGACGTCCTTTCAACCAATAACTCTTAGATTGGACTTCAAATATTTTAAAAATAAGATTGAGGGGGAGCTGAATTTGTACCCATAAATGGGATCTGTTGGTTAATGTCATTGTCAATTTTCAATCTGAAAAGATGGGATTTCAATTTATCGAAAAAGAACTTCATAGTTTTTACTCAGAGACTCTACATATAGGTATAAAGATTATAAAAACTAATGGGGTATGTACTAATTGGGAAACGAATCATAATGGATTATGTAAATGACAGATTTGAACGTTTTCCGCCTGATACTCATTACCAGTTACGTAAATCCTATGAATTTTTTAGCTGGCTTGTTGTTGTTTTTTTTCGAATTGGTAATTTAAAGAATTAATTTTCTTTTCCTTAGCAGTGATCATTATTATTTAATTCCTGAGGAGTGAACATCCTTTCCTAAATAGCTTCAATCCTATTCAAACCCAGTTTGAACGTGCGCGTGTGTTTATAAAAGACGGAGCGTAACCCTGAGGATTTATTGCAGAATTATAATTGTAAGTCTTTGTTGGACTCAGAGTAGAATTTGGGATCGACATCGGAGAAATTCTAGTAAATGTCCTTATTTATTTCCATTTCTCCTTCTTCCCTTGTTACAGCTGATTGTAACTAATGTAATGAAACGTCATGAGCATTATTCTTTCTCTCCTCCAAAACAGTCTTCAAATTGTCCATAATGACTTTCGGTTTCTTTTTTTAACATGCTTATTGTACACAGGATTTTCATCACTACTCATTACATGGTTTATTCTTCTTCTTTATTATTTTAAATAAAGATTAATTAAGAAGGAAAAATGCGTGACTCAGAGGTTTAGCTCGTCTTCATGGTTATAACAATTACACGACGAGATGATCAATAATGATAATAACAACAGTATATGATCTTATGTCTTCATACAATTAAAAGATAAAATTTCAGTTTCTCTCTCTTCCCCCCCCCTCCTCCTTTCGTCCCTCATAAGGAACAAGGAACGATCAAACCCCATTTACATATATAAGTACCTTTATTATTATTTTATCTACCCACAACCAAAAATGGATCGAAAACCATTCAGAGAGGCTGACTAATATACCTTTGTATTCTTTAAGATATTTGATTGTAATTTTTGGTGTATGTTTATGGTTACAAATGAAGATGTAATGTAATCCCTCCTTCTTGAAAATCTATTAAACCCGATAGACAACTCTCATTTTCTACATATACATAAATATACGAATACAAATTTCCAGCATAAAATGTATCTTAGTTGACTTGAAGTCAAATCTATAAGCCAAGAAGTGAAACAAATAACATGTGATCAATATTTGTTCAAATACAGATGGTTACACGACAACTTTTTATTCGCTAGGGGTGTGGAGTTTACGATTTGAATATTACTCTATGACTAACTACAATTAATTATCCAAATTTTTGAAGGATTTGAGCCCTTTGAATTGAGATGACTTGCAAGAAAGGTTCTCTAGATATTTGTTTTCGATATTAAAAGAAAATAATTTTTGGCACTGGAACTTTTACTAATTTTTATGATTGTGAATCATATAATTTAAGTAATATGTATTGTATAAATCCAAATTATCCATCTTCACGACTCTCTTCGACAAGTAAATGTGTCTGAAAATACTGTCAAATATTTCTGACATATATAATACATAAGTGACATCTCTGAGATGAATACATTTCCATTGTAACCCCTCTTTGGTCGCTATTGACGCCAATTCGTCCAAATGTTGCCCATGATACCACATACATATGCATATGAATGTCAACCAATTAATCACAAAGTCCATATATGTGTTGGTGTAATTGCACAACAAATAAATAAGTTGAAAATAAAGCAGTCATGAACCTAGGTTAGTTTTGTCCACCAGGTATTCTAGAAAAACTGCATGATTTAAATGCCCCCCCAAAAAAATTGCACATAAGTACGAGTATATCGTATATTAATGCAAAACATAAGTGCAAAAAATGAAATTAATTATGTAAAACTATAAATGATTACAGAATCTTCTTTTTTGACATTTTTACGATGTTAATTCTATGCACCTAGGTATGTACGAGTGCAAATGTTAAAACTCAGTTCGATCTTAATTTTTTTTTCTTCGCCAATTTGGACCGATATTTTGGTCGAGACCACGGATCAAAATTTAATCCTTTTCAACTTGTATATATTTCATAATTACGAAATATATGAGAGTATAAATTTTCTTTCCAACATGCAAAACTCTATTTTACTTAACTTCTAAAAAATAAACAGATTTAAATGATGAAAATTTTGTAATCTTTATAAATGGATAAACAAATGATATTTTATGCTATAGGTCCTAAAATTAGCTCATTTCCAAAATATGAAGTTATTGACAACTTGCACAAGTCTGTCCTACCCAGTTATAAGAGTTGAACAGTGTACCGTTTAAACTTCATATAGAGAAAAACACATAACCTCATCAACAATTCATTTATCAAATCGGTTTTGACCAATTTTAAAATATAACAGTTCTTTTAGAGGGACGGATCTAGAGCAAGCCTCTAAAAAAGATCGACTTATTTAGGTCTAATAATAATTATAACGATTACAGTGAGATCAAAACCCAACATTAGTATCCCCAGGGCCTAATGAGGAAGAGACATTATCCATCCTTCTCAAACTCATATATTGTGAATGTAGGTAGGTCTTTTACCTTCGTCAATCAAAAATCCCTTACAAATAAGGATATTTTCCTTTTACATATCTCAGTATGAACATAATTACAACCATACGTATTTGGTTCTGGTTTTTCTCCTTCGTCTGCTTCACAATCCATCTTACAGACAAAATCCCCCCGACTAAGAACTCACAAATCATGAGGGGAAATAGTTATAATGCCGCCTTCTTCTTCTTTATCATCTAATTGAATATTGAAAACCATCATAATATTATGTATTTGTGTGTGTTACTACTATGAGAAGTCCCTCGTTTATACTATATGTACATATTTATATTCATCTCTTTTATTTTCAACATCTCTTTTATCTATGAAATCAAACTACTATCAAGGTGGTAGTTCCTTACTCTATCCGAACTTCTGTTTAGTTCTGCCGTTAGCACTTGTATTGATTTTCGTTCAGAGGTAGATTTATTTATTTATTTTTTGTTTCGTCCTTAAGAATTTTTTCTACAACAAAATTATTAATTAATTCCATTTATAAACAAAGGTTGCAAATAGTTTTTTGATAATCTTTTCTAAAAAAATTATTTTTCCTAAAATAATACTAAGTTTGGACAGGTTCAAAACCGAATTTTTCTACGAGACCGGAGTTAGACCTAAATAATTAAAATTTAAACGATCTCAGATTGGTTTATGATTTCCAAATCCAATCATAAACTAGTTAATACGACTACACTAGACTAAGATATTGGGAGATTGAAACCAAATGGCGTCTTGACTCCTCTACACCGAATATATTAGAAGGAGCAAGATCTGATTTTTTAATTAATATTATAATTATCTTTTTTTTTATTAAATAAAGAAGATGGGGGTCACTTTGAAAGTTGTAGCGTTTTTTTAAAATTTTAATAAAAGGAAAGTTGTAATCTAATTGCTTTGGTCCAAGACAGACCTTGAATAATTGGTCTCAAGCCCAAACGGATCTTGAGAATCACAAAATAATTTATTTACATTTACCAAGAGTAGGGTTAGTGGTCATATTTTTATAATAATTATTATAAATCCCCCTTAGACAAATATCAATGCCTGAAAGTAGATGTTCAAGAAAAATGACGTCGAAACTTATGATTAGTTAAAACATCATTTTTAAATGTATCTAGCGGACCTGGTAAGATTGTAAATAGTTAAGATGAGATGGCTACAGACGATACAATCACTTTATAAAATCTATTTCCTCGATCTACAGTTCAAAGGCATATACTATATAATTTCATAAGCCTACAACACGTCAATACCGATAATATTATTATGAAGGTAATAAATAGTGATGGTAAAACAACGAATCAATTTTACCAATAACTTTTAATGAGTTGTATATAGTTTAACTCATTAAAAAATTATTGATGCTTAGATCCTAGGCTATACCTATATATATATATATATATTCCTTCATCCCTCCATGTTAATCTTGAATAAATCTTATCATTATCTCAGATTACACGATATTCAAGCTTATATTTCTCAAGACTACTGTGTATAAATGTTGATATTTAAAACGAATGAAATACTTTATACCGAGATCGATTCTATTTTTATTTTTTTAAGCAATTCGACCGTATTGAGTAGAACATACTTCCGACGTCACAAATTGTAACCTTACCCGAAAGATGTCGAAAGATGTAAGGGGCCTAAAGATTAAATAAATATAATACATAATGGTCACTTGCCTACTTTATTTAAATAAGAATTTATAATGATGTAATAACATTTTTGGATATATATTGCATATTAATAGACATCAGACAGATGCATTTTGATAGACAGTAGAGGGTTAAGCTCCCTTTATTTTTCCATTCCCTCCAAATACACAGCAATATTTTGTTACTTTATTTTTATTTTAAATAAAACAAAGGGTTCTTATTTTTATACAATATAGTGGTTGAGGTCTCCAAGATCAACAATGCTGACGTCTCGTAAAAACGATGTATTTTTGTTTGACAGTCTCGCTCCAGGTCTACCTATAACTATTATTTTTATTTGATATATTAATCTACAAAGCCTTCATGATATCTCACGTGCAGCCATCGGTTTCTACTGTTATCTTTTATTGCTCTTTTTAAATATATAAATTGCACTTTCAACGAGTCCATATTTTAAATGAAAGAAAAGATTATGGCATGCCGTATTTGAAGAGCTCTCTGATATGATGTATTGCTGACTGATGTAAAATCCAATAAAAAATTGTCACTTTATTATTATTTTTTTTTTTTTCGGAATCTATAATATTTAAATACGCAATAACCTTAGTAAAATGATTTTTTTTTCTTTTCTCGCCCTGCCCCTTTAAAGAGTAACAAACGAGTAAGTGACGATAAGCCAATCCGGCTGGGTGAGTCTCACTCCGTAGTGATCGGTCTAGATTAATTGGTAAAAAGTGAGGATGTTGCCAGCCTGTACTCTTCTTAGCCACTTCAGGTGAGAATCGCTGAAAGATTTTTCAAAATCAGTAATGGGTTTACTCTTTTCATGTCTCTTTCTAGGTCCAGTCTCTTCATTCTTCTCTCAACTAGAGTGACAGGGTGTTTCATAACAAGGGTGTTACAAAAGGCTTCTCTTATTCATTTACTCGAAACAGTTTCTAGTGCAATATATGCCGGAGTTGGAGGACACGGACGTTTTTATCCGCTTTTTGGATCAAGATCAATGTTTTGCCCCTTAGCGAAAGTATGAAATTCTTCAAAAAGATGCTATTTGAGTGCAGCTGACCGACAGACGTTATCCCATGGTTTTCGAAATACTTGTCACGACTTGTCAGACGAGTGTTAAAGTTGATAGGCTCGTCAGACCCCAAAAGTGGAAGCACATAGTCTATAATTGATCTCCACGATGAACCCATCTCTTTCCAGTACTGTCCACATCTATTCACGGCTCTGAAAACTTCCAGTGGACCTGCAAAGATCCGCTCATTAAAATTGTATTCTGTAATAAGCTGAAATACATATCCAATTCTTTCAGCCCAGAAACTGTTGCATTTTCTTAATCTTTTGAGATTGTCCCCATAGTAATCTCTATTTGAGCTAGATCTTCTCGTATTTTAGCGCCTTCACACAATACTTGAGAATTTGTCAACTCATAAGTCCCCAACTTTTGATAGGGGTTTATGTCCCATGGTTTCTTGAAACATATGCACGAGATTGTCCCCATACTAGGTCTTCTTTCGTATTTTATAAACTTCTTCACACAATATGTTGACTGAGAATATATTTTGTACATATCTCATAAGGTCCTCAACCATAAGGAAGAATATTTATGTCCCATGCCTTCATTTTTTCAAAGCGCGTGAGGGGGCTCTTTTATAAAATGGGACACTTCTCTCCAATTTTTCTTTTATATAGATTTCTATATTTTCATTTCTAATTGTAGCAATCTTCGCCTTAGTGGATACTATAATTCCAAGAAGTCATGTTGACTTGGTGAATTCAATATTTTGTAAATGTAACTTCAGATGGTCCTCACATTTGGTAAGTATTTGTGTTTTTCCTATATTTATAGATAGTCCTGATATTTTTCCAAACCCTTGTATTGTTTCAATAAAAGTCCCCTAAGGATTTTGTAGGAGGTATTTAGAAGATATGTAGGCCTGTAATTTTTTATTTCTTCCCCCAGCGATTTTTCTTTAGTATCAATGCCAGAGATCCGGTGCTGATGAAATCTGGATCGAATCCCCTTTTAAATATATCTTCATAGACCGCATGAAGAACAGGGGTTAGCTGCGTATTAAGAGAGTTATAAAATTCAAAGGGCAGACCCGAGGTCCCTGGAGACTTGTATTTTTTATTGTAGTTCCTCATAAAGTTAGTAATCTCAATTTGTGTAATTGGGTCGTCTATGCCTTTAAATGTATAACTAATTTGATTATCTGTCTCTCCATATTTTGATCCCAAGGAGCGTTGTAAAGATGATTTCCATTTTAAAGGATCTTTTATGAGTCGCCAATTGTAATAAAATTCGCACAGGAGTCAGTAGGACACTCAGGGCAGCCGTATAACTTAGAATACAAATTACAGGCTTCTTCAGCAATTCAATGGGATCCTCAGTTATTCTCCCTGTTCGTATCCTTAGAGATGTCATTTTTTTCGTGTGTCGAAGGTCTTCCAAATATTTGAAAGAATACTTCCCTCGAATGTTGAGGTCCACCAACCCTAGCAATCTTTCTAACTTGGAGTATGAATCTGCAGTTTTGTTGTTCAATGCTTCTATTTGGTCCAGAATGTTTTTCGTATATTTGCCTTTTCTCTTCCCTTCTGGGCAAAAATTTCTTTTGATTGCTTTTCAATGTTCTTTTAAACGTCACACGACGTTATTTCCCCTAACTCCAGTTTTGATCTTATATTTTGTATTAATTACAGATTTAATTACAGATTTCTTTTGATTCCAAAAGGGAGATTTTAAGTTTCCAGAAGGATTTTTTGGGCCTTGTTGGACTTTTAAAAGATGTTAAAATGGGATGATGGTCTGAAATGTAAGAAGGGAAATCCCTAAATTGTTCCAACAGGTCGGTTACATTCTGGGGTATGAAAATATAGTCTAGTCTTCCATGTATCTTATTACCAGACTTTGTTCTTCCATTACATGTCATTTTTGGTGAGGCACTGTCAAACACTAGCCCGGCATCGTTCAGGTTTATATCTTTGACTACTTTTTCAAAATTTCTAGCATTTTTAATATTATGAGATCCTTTGTATCCAAGTGGGTCTCTGCATGATTTTCTTGTGATGTTTAGGTCTCCAGCTAAGATACATTTGTTTACTGAACTCATGTTAAAATTATTGTTTTAGAATAATAAAATTCAAAAATTAGTTTAAGACATAGATACTGTATACTTATAACTCCTTTTTTAAAGGTATTCCCCTTATACCAGGGAGGGAATGTCTTCTAGTTGGTGTAAAAATTATCTTATTTGTCGAAGGAGGTTCTAGAACTTCATTAACTGTTCGTAAGCTCCCTTCCTGACCATCACATTCTTCAGTGCCATTCAGAGAGCAAATGCTCGTGGGGTGCAATTCGGGGACTCATGTAAGGTTCTGGGGTAGAGTTGAAGGTTGCATATCGCTAACGGAGTCTATTATATTATTGATCAGGAGAAAGTAAATTATGCCCCTATGGATGGACTAAAAAGTCAGATTCTTCGTTTTTGAATAAATATTAAATAAGACATGACGTAACTAAGAAATGTTGATCATTATCTTCACTAATATATTCAGGAAGAGGTGAACAAGGTCATAAAAGGATTTTAATACGAGTATAATTGACTGTATGAAATATCAAATATCAGATAAATAATGCACATTCCTTGGTAGCAAATTTAACAAACCGGTTATTATCTATACAGCCATTAAGTAAGTGAGTGATAATTAGTGATGGGGCAATTCCAAAAATATTCCGACGCTAAATCCAATTCTTTAATATTTTAAACAATAGAAAAAAATATCGTCTTGCTACTAAATTAAAAATTTTCAATAATTAAATTTCGAAAAAAAAAAATACAAAATATACTAATTGATTTTTAAAAAATTTCAAAAGCTAACCTCAAAAAATTAATTTTTTGGATACAAATTTCAAAAATTCACTGCTGTCCACAAAAAAAATGGAAAATAATTTAAAAAATTCTTTAGCTTTTCTCAAAAAAAAATATTTTTTTTGGAAAAAAATTTTCATATAAAAATCAATTTTGGAGAAAAATTTCAAAATATATAGTTATTCTCAGAAAATGAAATTTTTTCGAAATTTTTTATAAAAATTAAATTATTTTCATAACTTAGAAAATCTATAAGAAAAAACACCCGATACTCCGATTCCAATCAATCGTCCCATCACTAGTGATACTCCGTTGTACAATATACCTACATATGTAGTACTATATGTATATGTACCTATATAAATATGATATAATTAAATAATAGATCGTTAAGGTCGTAATGGTTTGATTCACTCATGTTGCTCTGTTTTTGGATACTTTAATGAGGCTACGTGCCGTTATTGCACTCAAGATAAAAGGTATCTGCAAATAGGTATGTATGTACATACTCATAAAGTGGTGATGGTTCTCATAAATTTCCCCCTTCCCCTTAATTGGATGATGATGGTGCTCAAGACACTTGAGATATATCTATTTATAGCTGTTATATTTTATAAGTGGAAAAAGTCACAATCCTGTGAACAAACTATTTTTATAATTGATTTGAAACAAATAATTGGTGGTTTGTTTCGTGACAGATAATAATTTATTTAATTATTGTTATTGCTATTAAAGAAGAGTATTTAATTCCATAAAAAAAAGAAGATCTGATCAAGATTTGGCTTATTTGAGAATTGGAGCTAAAATTCGTCAATTAGTGTCTTCATAGTTACTGTCCCGTTAAAAATGTCTTCTGCATCACAAATAACTTTGTGTCTCTCAACTTAAAAAAAAATATATATATAAAGATATAGGGATGTAAATCGTATGAATTTGTTAGTTCGTCCTTCTTTTCTTTTTTTTTTTGAATTGGTAATCTGAAGCATTATTTTTTTTTACTCAGCTATTGTGATCATTATTTAACTTCTGAGTAATAAACTTCCTTTCCTACTCCTTTATTATATTCAAAATCTGATTGAACATTCGTGTGAGCTCATAAAAGACTGAGAGTAACCTTTGAAGTTTTGTTACGGAGTTAAAATTTGCAAGTCCTTGTTGTACTCAGAGTATAATTGGGGGTCGACATCGGAGTCATTCTTGCCAATGTGCTTGTTTATTTTTCTACCCCTCCTCTCTTGTCAGTAACTGATACAATGAAACGTCATGAAAGCTAAGCTGCTTACCTCTAAAACATTCTTCAAATTGTCAAGGTGGCCACGTTGATTTTTACATGCCTAAAATACACACAGTTTTCTTCACATACCCTGTGTAGAAAAAGTAATGAGACTTTCTAAAAATACTATTTTGAATGTGTTTTGTCGATTAAATCTGAAATTTCTGATTATTTTTGAAAAGCTAAGATTATAAAACTTTGATTGATGTACAATAGAGTGTTTGCTATTTTTTAAAGTTGACCAAATTCAAAACTATCATGGATCATGAGTTGTGTTTAGGTGTTGGTAATGCCCTCCTAATTTTATTTCTTTACCATCAAAAACAGTTAACCTCCATCCGGTCAAATTTCCAGCGTTCTGGAAGTACTTCCAAATGAGGTCAAATTAAAAAAAGAAAAAAATCTTATTACAATTAAGACATAAGAAAAGAAAAGCTTATTTTATAATTTGTTTGTATTTTTTTTTTACCTTATTATGTAGTCGGTTTTTTAAGTTAAAACTCATGAACTAACTATCGACGCCAACAAATATAGATAAGTAATTATTGCTTTTCTATTTATTCAGCTATATATATAATTAAATTTTAACACGAACAAGATACAAATGGGCATAAATATACATAGTTTTTAAATCTTTGAATAATCAGTAAATTAATTCAAGAAATCAGACTTTGCAAGTTTTATTCAATTATGATCTTGATGATTTGTAAAAATTAAATTTTGTTCCTTTTCTCTTGATCATATGT
Organism: Lepeophtheirus salmonis; assembly: GCF_016086655.4. Taxonomy (NCBI): domain Eukaryota; kingdom Metazoa; phylum Arthropoda; class Copepoda; order Siphonostomatoida; family Caligidae; genus Lepeophtheirus; species Lepeophtheirus salmonis. The sequence goes on from NC_052143.2 coordinate 25,685,003, forward strand.
TTTCCAATTGACTACCGACTACTTGAAAGTGTTGGTGGAAAACGTGGTCCCATAAATCACCAAGACCATGAAAAAGTCCAACAAGGCCACGTATATATTTCAGCAGGACAGGGCTCTGACCCATACTGCTAATATTGTACAAGAGCGGATGGGTAGCAGCATGAACTTATGGTCCAAGAAACTTTGGCCACTTCATAGCCCAAATCTGAATTCACTGGAATATTCCTTTTAGCGGACAATGAGAAGAAGGCCTGCAAAGTCTGCCACCCAAATATTAATGCATGGAAGACCTCCGTTAACCAGCAGTTCAATTCTATATTATAAATGATCATATTACAGATTATGAAAAAATATTCCACTGAACCCACAGAGTTCTTTATTTTAATAATTTTGACTATATATTGTCCCCCTACCTAGAATTTGGAAGGTATCTCCTTGGATATATATAGGGATGGTCATGGGATTGAATAGTAACCTAACTTCCTGATTAAAGTTTCACTCTTGTCAATTAAATAGACCAAGTAAATAATACGTGCCTCTTACAAATAATCAAGAAATCGTTTAAGAAAATATAGCTATTGTTTAAAATGAGTACTGCTCGCCGTACTGGAAATACTTGAACAAAGCCTCAAAAACATCCAAATTAATTTGCACGGTCGTTTGTAAAGAATAAAACTCATCCTAAAACGAAAATTATACAGAATGTTGTGATAACCAACTGTATTGCCGTTGCACGTAAATTTTGAATTGGAAGATCTCCTACGGAAAATGAAAACCTCTTTCCCGACCATCAAAATGTGTCAAGTGGTCTAATAAGGCCATCAAATACACCTACCATGTCCTTTGTACAGACTGTAGTATTACAAATGGACTTTGTACTAAGTGTGGTGAATCCTCAGAAATTGTTCAAGACAACTCTTCTGAATGAGTTTCAAATCTATATGCAGACATACTTTATCCATCATGTGTGACGAGAAAATTGTCTTTAATTCTTGATTCAGTCAGAATGGACTTAAGGGACTCAAGTGATACATTTTTAAATACATTTGTAATTCTTCATAATGAAATATAAATGGCTCTACTTATCTCAGGAATTAATATAATGTACATTTAGTATAATCCTAATGCCTAAACATTACTTTTCCGGGAAAAAAGAAAAGAGAAAGAGTTTTACTCCATAAAATCAGTACTTGCTAAATTACTAATGAAACTTGGTAAAATATTTAATTTCAACTTCACCAACAGTGAAGAAATTGTATCAATGTGATAGGGAAAAATTTAAAAATTATTTTATAATGCATTTTTTCTTTTTTTTCTTTTCTAAGTAGATATAAAAATGTATAAGCATTATATGATGTAAATAATAAACACATTAAAAGTTACACTTATCCGGTGAATTTATTATTAATATTACTTTTATGCAAAGTCTTTTATGAAGTAAATATAAACTTAGTTTTTAAGTTTTAAATTTACTTTTAATGAATTTGGCTCCTATGGATCTGTTCTTGTGCCACAAGTTACAGCAACCAAAGATTCAAGCCTGATCATTAGGGTTGTAAATCTTAGGAAGTTTTTTGGAGGTCCCGTTTTTTTTGTTTTTTTTTAGTTGCCAATCTGAGAAATATACAGTGATGAAAATCCTGTGTATTTTTGTTATGATAAAAAGAGAAAAAAGAAACGGAAAATCAAAATCCTCAATTCTATACTGAGTCCAACAAGGGCATACAATTATAACTCAAGGGCGTCTGCAGGATTATATATGTATAATTTTTTGGGGGAAAGGCATAGATTTTGGCTTTTTTTTAAGCCAAAAATTCAAAAAAATTTCAAAAATCTATTAACAAAATATTTATTTTTTTGGAAAAAAATTCAAAAATTAAATTTGAAATTTTTTGAAAAAAATCAAATATTTAATTTTTTTGAAAAAAACAACATTCCAAATCTATAGTTATTTACATAAAAAAATTTCAAAAATTTACAATTATTCACGAAAAAATTTCAAATATTACATTTTTTGGAAAAAAAATTCAAAAATTCACAGCTGCTTCCAAAAAATTAGATTTTCTTAATAAATAATTTCAAAAATTCATAACTATTTACAAAAATTGAGTTTTCAAAAAGAAAATTACCCTTATTTTCCCGAATAAAAAAATATTAGTCAAAAGAAAAAACTATTTAATTTTCAGGGGGGGGGTACTACAGCCCCTTCAGCTAAACCCCTGCAAACGCCCCTGTAACTCCACAACAAATGCTTAAGTTTTTTCTCGATTTTTTTATGCTTACACACGAATATTCAATCAGGTTTTGAATATAATTGAATGTAGAAGGGAAGAAAGTTTGCTCCTCAGGTATGGAACAGCTTGAGGAAAAGAAAATTCATTCTTCAGATGACCAATTAAAAAAAAAAAAAAAAAAAAACTGGGAAGCAAAAAATTTTACTATATATGTATATGTATGTATAATTTGTATATGCTCATGAAAGAGGAAGAGGAACACTTAGGATTTATAAGGCTAAGGCCCTTGTAAGATTTGGAGTTATATTTGTATTTACTTATTTCCTCTCATAACTGCTTGGAGCTAATCTAAGGAAACTTCATGATAGGTAAGCACCTAATCCTCCAAACCATTCTTCAAATTGTCTGGCTTGCATGTTGATTTTTGTTTTGTTTTTTACATACCGAAAATGCTTATGATTTACAATCATATTTATCATACATATGCATATCTAATTTTGAGGGAGAAAAGTACAACTCCGCTCACGCTCATAACTACTTAATATCATATAAAAGTTTTGATTAAAAGATATGAAATTAGAAATTTTCCCATGAAATATATTTTTTTTTAAACAAAAATATTACAATCTCACGAATTAAAAGGAAAATTAAGTTTTGAGTCCTAGATAACTAACTCCTCAAGGGGAAAAAGACATCTGATTTATATTTATTCTTTCTGTATGCATTTTTTAATTTGGAGGGAAAAATAAATTAATAGACTTAATTACTCTATTTTCTTGGAAAATTAGTGAATTTCAGGAAAGTCTCAGGTTGGCTCCATGCTCTCTCCATAAGTATACAAAAAATATACATACATAGGTATATATTTGCTCTAAACAACAAAGGTACACATAGCATATAGATAAATAAGAGGTAATTAAAAGGTAATTAAGGGATTTTGATAAATTACGCTGAAGTGCCTTGGATAATAACGTTTTTACTCCATCTGTAAGTGGTAAGCATGGAATTATATTATCATAATAACACGAGTACAATAATTGTCCAAACAGTGAAATTACAAAATTCACCTTCAAGTCTGTGTTTTGATTTTTGTTATGCTTACAGGTAATTATTATATGTATGTATACATGGATAGATATTAGTGGTGTATTCGGTCTGAAATTTTGCTCCAAATTCGGTCTAGACCGGTCTCCTTGTAAAATTAAGTTTGCAAAAAAACCAAACAAGAAAACTATGACTCTTGATCCGGGTCAACAACTTATTAAAGGATATTTTGGTTTAAGGAAATTTGGTCTGTATTAGTGATGTACACAAGCCGTGTTTTAATAAGGCCAAACATGTCTAAGCCTTTGTTTTTTAAGCAAAAACAAAGCCAAGCTTTCAGCTTGGTAGGAATTTTCTCTCGCAAACTCAAGCCAATTAATGGGATCGCCGTAGCTCATGGACAACGCGGTCGGGATAATTTATTCTCTCACAATTCAATGTGTTCGCATCCTTTTGATTCTTTCAGAAATCCATATACTTTATGTATATGGATTTCACCTAAAGATTCCAAGTTTAGATGGAGTAAATGTATACTATAATGTTTACTTATACTTAATCAGAGCAACTCTGTCTAAACCAATTAAAAGAGCATTTAAAAAAAACCAATAATAATCGCTATTATTTCAATGCAGAACGGGGAGCTTGCTCCAGCTCCAAAATACTGGAAAACGTTACACATTCGAAGACTCGAATATTTCAAGAAGTATCTTATTTAATCTTTTAATGAAGATGAGTAGAAATAATTAAAGGCAATCATTGGATGCGCCACAAAATATGACAAATCCACCTCGTTACGGGAACTCTTATTTGAACACCTAAGATACTATTATTTCCCTCGTTTTGGTCACATCGGAATCAAGATACTTAGAGCAGAACGAGCTAGGATCAATCATTAAGAATAATTTTGTAATGCCGGACGTCATTATTGACCTAAATGACTGATCCATAAGGTTGGCGATGACACTGAAAGGTGGGACATTCTTGGAGCCATGTACTGCCAGGAACGTCTAGGTACCTTACTATGAAATACTATAATTCAACTCCTAAGCACCAAGCTTTTGAAGATTTTAACCAAGCCTTTCATAAACCAAACGAAGCCAAAGAATGAGCGTGTTCCCTGCTCTAGTCTGTACCTAACGGTCTATAACAAAATCAAGACACAATCGAAATTAAAATTCGTTTTTGGAGCGAGTCTCGACATTTTTAAAATTTGTATGTACATGGTTGAATATAATAATTAAATCTGACGCTTTGTTACAAGTGATGGGACGATTTCAAAATAAAATCCTAATGCCGATTCCGATGCAATTCTAGTAAAAATCACTGATGCCGATTCTTTAATATTTTAAATAATAGTTAAAAAATACTATTTTGCTATCACGGGCGTTCACATAATTATATATCAGGGGGAAGCTTATTCTTTTCTAACTCAAAAAGTTAAATTTTTCGGGAAAAAATTAATTTAATAAATTTTAACTTTTTTATAATTTTCCAAATTATAAAAAAAAATAGTTTAATACCAGTAGTAAATAAGAATCGGAGTCGTAAATGAAACATTATTTTCCCCATGTCGATCCTGATTCCAGAAAGAACACCCGATTCTCTGATTAATCGTCCCATCACTATTTGTTACACATATCTAATATGTTGATACAGATCTGCAACCTATGCATTTATGAAATAAATGCATAGGAACATTTAACAAAATGAGACAGTGTAGATTCATAAAAGACTCCTGCTTCTAATAAGAATAACTCATTCACATGAAGAAATATTTTTTCCTTTAAATTTCTGCTATTTTAACAAAGGGATCATAACTTTTTTTTTTTTAATTCAAAGGGTTATATTGTATGTAAAGAGGGAACTTGAGTATTCTTCCCCTTTTAGGCTATGCCTAACGTCTTTCATTACTCTGTAAAACAATGAATACTCCTTATGAATATGTATGTATACTTTTAGACCAAGGATAGACATCTCCTTATCATATTAGGACAAATTGTCAATTCCATTTCTAACGTGAACATAGAGGATCCATTCCCAGTTCTACTAATTAAAGAGAATTACATTTCTATTCTTGCTAGAAGCATTTTCTCCAAACTCAAGTTCTCTTCCTACAAGATAGCTATATAAAGTATAAAAAAATATAATAAGACTTTAAAACTTATGAGCACAAAAGCAGTTTTTATATTGACTGGTATAAATACTACTTATATTAAAGTTTTAGAATAGCTCAAAATAGAATGTGTATGAATAAATCTAGATAAATACTCTATTTCGTCCAGTTTTTCCTATAGTACGGTTTTCATTTCAAACCCTTCTTAAAAAATTCATTGTTTACACTTATAAAAAAAGTTATTTGATTGCACTGATTGTCTAGAATAGTACAGTATACAGTCCAGAATCAATTACCCGGACTGTTTAATTTATAACTGTAATAAAAAATACAATATTTTTTATCATCATAGCTTATTAAAAGAAAATGTGTATGGAATTATATTTTGAGTGAGCAGCGGGCCGCAATATTGGGCATTCTTGTTTTAAATCATTCTTGATATTAAGTGGGGGATTTGGTTGGCAGACTTTGCTAATTCAAAAATTTCTCATTATTCAAATAGAAAATGAGTATCATCACAATTATTTTTCTCACTTTTTTTCTATTTTAATAACTATTTAACATTCTTTTCTCCGTTAATTGCCTCATCATCACTTATTGAGATTATAAAATAAAATGTCTTAAAAAAACAATGAAGAAGATAAATGTAATTAAGCTTTTCAAGACATTAAATTTAAAAAAATAGTGCAAATTTGTCTGGGATTTTTTTTTAACGTAATGAATTTATCTACATATATGGTACTTACAGGGTTGTCCAAATATTCCACCAGTTTTCAAAAGAACTACACAGATATAAAAAGTAGAAAACATTTGAATCAATAAAACTTATGAATAATTTAAAAATATCATATTTTTATTTGAATAACTTATTCAATATAATGACCTTTAAAACTTTTGAACAACCCCATACCCCTACGACATATGATGATCCAAGTATCAATGCAAAATATGTGAAAATAAAAAAGAACTTCGTATGTGAAGTTTCTACTTTTTTTTCATACATAAAAAAAGATTACCGTATTATAATTAGTTATTTAAAGCATTATATTTAAACATGCCTTCATAAATAGACTTGGATTTAAATACAGTGCAAATTAAAAAAAAACCCTCACAAAAGAGAACCCTGAGGCAAAGAAATTTTAAAGTCTAATATAATTAACCGAAAACTACTAGTGATAGTAGATAAACAAAAAAAAGAACAATATAATAATTTGACTAAAAAAACAAATAAGCTGTTAGATCAACTAGCTGTACACGTAGCAACAAAATGGAACATAATGTATAATCTAATAAATGCAGTAAGGACAATCCATCCATTCAATGCATATACTGTCTAATCCCTCAAATTATTGGACTGCCTCTTACCCTTATTTATTCTATATGCACAAATGCCTACGAAATATCATAATAATAATGCAACTATTTATAATACTATTTCCTTAAACAGATTTGGCAAAAGAGAAACTATTTGACCACCACCGTAAGAACTGAAGATTTCTTTATTTTTTGTACCTTCTTGAGCATTGAGATTATGCAAAAATAAAAGTTAAATGCTTCCGTCTTCTACAAGGTATGTACCTACATAAACATTTTATGCATACAATGTACAATGCAAATAGAGTATCAACATGAAAAAGCTTATTTATTTATTTTGGAAATGAAACCATAAATACATGTAAAAGTAATTTAAAAACGTCTTTAATAAAGGATCATTAAAGTGAGAGAAGTGCTTTGGTTTTGTATAAATAATGTGTAGGAGCACACACATGAGAGTTCATTCTTTAAAATATATATAGATATATACTACTTTGCAATTTCTCAAAAATTATAGCATTCCATAAACACTTCATACACAAATTGATTGTGAATTGAATTACTACCTTCCTGTGATGACTTAAAAGTAGTAATGGGACGATACCAAAAAAATCCCGATGCCAATGCAATTCTAGTAAAAATTCCAAATGCCGATTCCTTAATATTTTAAATAGTAGTTAAAAAATACGATTTTGCTATAAATTACAATTGAAAAAATAAATCGCCTTCCTTTATTTAATGTTAATAATATTTATATTATATAAATAAAGATGATTCCACTGCCTGAAAAGCTTTTTCCAGGGCGAGTAAGCTTCCTTTACAAACTTATTTTCCTAAAGTAACAATATTTGCACTGACCACATGTGTTTAGAACACTTTTATTCCCTATTAGTTTGTGTTTAATTGGTTTCTTCTCCGTTTTCGAGCATTTTTCATCATAAATTTATGATAAAATTATAGGATTCAAGTAACCAATTCCCATGTTCGTTTTTTATATCTTGACGGATATATTTAATATTTTTTTTTTTTTTCATAACTTAGAAAAGTAATAAATACTGTTTAGTACCAGTAATAAATAATAATACATAAGAATAGAATGACAAATTAAATATTATTTTCCCAATACCAATTCCAAAAAAACAACACAATTATCCAATTCCGATTAATCGTCCTATCACTACTTAGTAGTAAATACGAGTTTGTGATGAGACTCAGTTGAGGACCAGATTTGTTTTCGGTTCAGTATTGAGTTTTTTTTATATAGACACAGTGGCACAATGTATTTCGTTCTCAGCTATGGATTTATATGCTTCTTTTCTCCTACTTACTGTTCTGAACATTGATTGGTTCAATTAGAAAACATTCTTGTTAAACTATGAACATTTCCCAACAATTATTGAAAAATCGTTTCATAGCTGGAAGGAGTATCAAACTACCAACGGATTTAGGGCCCTTTTCAGTTTCTTTTGGTATAAAAGGTTGCATGATACAATAAATGTAAAGATGTGTAGACCAATATTGAAACTGTGGATGGAAACTTTAATCGTGGAGTAAATATATTTTTTCTAAAAAAAGGCCATGCAGGATTACTTTTTTTTCCTTTAAAAAAATGTCAAGGGACCAAACTTGGACGAAATTAGTTGAGTTTTACAAAAATTATAACTACTAAACTTTTTTGGTCTCAAAATAGGATAATTAAGTCAATAATATATAAATTGCTCTTGATTGGTCCAAAGAAAAAATGATTTTTTTAAGCAAAAAAAAAAAAAAAAAAAATGTTGTATTACTTTTTTTTAAGACATGGAAATTTCAGACTAAAATCCTAATACCTCATAAAGTAAAAAGATAGAGAACATATGTACGTAGCAACAATACAATGAATCTAAGAGAAAGAATATTAAAAAAAGAAGTATAAATCAACAACTTCTCATTATTCTAATCATCCACTGAAATTGTATTTAATTAAGAAAAAAATGAAAAAAGAGCAACAACAACATAATAACAAACGAAGCACCTCAAAAATAATTAATCTCTTTCTTCATTATTTCAGACACATAGCGATAGAGAGAGTGAGTGAGTGAACGTGTGAGATATATACTCAAGTAACAACAAGTAAATTAATTAGGACCTTTCATTACTTCTGGGTTTCCTACGATATATATTCGTACATACATACAGACTTAGAAATGTAATCATCCCTTTCTCTAATTACAAATATTTCCTATTATTATTGTTGAAACAAAACACGGTTTCTTTATCTATTTAGATTAGGAGTAGATATCATCTTCAAAAGGGATCAAATACGTGATTTAAAAGGGAATACTATATCTTGTTGATCCCTCGTCCTATGTATATAGATAAATATATTGCCTATCTCATTTTTACTATGAAATTTTTTTGGCTATTATAAACAAATATATGGATAGGCTTTTCTTACAATATTACAAAATAATAGAATATTATAGTATTAAATAAATACTATGTGGGATTTTAATATATATGATTCATTTTAAATATTGTAAATAAATAATGTGCCAATGGTAGTCTAGGAGTACCTAAAAAATAAATTCCAGTTGGTATGATTGACTTATTTGGCTAACTAACAGATGATTTTGGGTCTTTTTTCTCTTTCTTTTTGGAGGGGTAGTTTACGTAATACAGTAAAGGTAACGATGTGATAATGAATCTGATCGAGATACAACAACAGTAAAGTTTGAACTGATAATGATACAAAAAATAATAAAGTGGCTGTGAATCTGTCTGAAGTCTAAAAAGAACATTTAAGACCGAACCTAAAAAAAATTGATCGCAGACTTAGTCTTAACACAACTGATACCCCCTGGCAAAGAACAATTTTTTTCCCCGCTACCCACCCCAACAATGACTTAATTAATTTTAGGATTCCAACTACATACTACTGCATTATATTACTTTGTAATGATCATTCATGAATATAATTAATAAAAAGTTTTCACCTACAAAAGAACAGTAATTAATTTACCTACTTACAAATATCACAAAAAAAATAATTATATTTGTTTGCTATATAATAAGTTATGCGGCAAAGTTATGAGAGTAAAATCAATATTTATCATCATAAAGCTATATCAAAATATGCAATAAATATTGTATACTATTTTTCGGCTAAATATCCATTTGATATATTGTCCGTTCAGTAAAATGTCATTTAGCCCTAATGTACATACATTTATATGGATCATTCCATGAGAATTTTTCACGAAGAAACAGATTTGACTAAAATTTGTTATGCGGTACTATTGGCACTAGCTCAGAAATGAAGTTTTGGATTGGTAACTCAATTCAACTTTGAGTTCTGATGCCTTAAAGGTGAATAAATTAGCACTATGATGAATATTTGATTAGCTATAAATCGTAAACCAAAGCAATTATAGTAAAGTATAAATAATTAAAAAGCTTTTAATTAGCTTAATAAAGCTTATGTTATATAATACCTATATATATTTTTTCTAATGTTCCTTTAATTGGTCAGAGGGAGTTCCACTGATTAAGTATAAGTAAAAATTAAAGTGTTACGTTTAATCCATCTGACCTAGGCATATTCTTTGAAGTCCATATACATAAACTATATTTCCTTCTTTATGAACGACCGGGGCGCGAGACTACGCACATTGAGTTCAAGAGAATAATTTCTCCCGAGTGCGTTGTCCATTTGTTGAATTTTTCTGCTTTAACTTACTTTTTACTTATACCTTCAATAGACATTGCACACCAAAATAACCTTACCTATACAAAATAAACAAGTACAAATTAAAAATCCATCATTTTTATAAATAAATAAAGAAACACGCAAAGAAAAAAAAGTTGAGCAAAAGTCAAGTCCATCCATAACCATTAATAAATTATTATTTTAATCCGATTTTTTCCACCAAATTGTAAAAGTAATCCCTTATCCTTAAAAAGATCCTTTCAATAGCATTCATTATTTAAAACAACAACAACAACGACAAAAACACACTCTAATAAATCCTTCTTTAAAGGTAAAGTTCACTTAAACCCGTTTGGATCCTTCTCATTCATGATATTATTATCATCATGTAGTAAATAACTATCCACTAAAAAAAAGTAACTCTCTATGACCACATGTGTAGGTAGAGTATTCCACTATCTATACATGACCCAAAGTTCAAAGTAATTACTTAACAATTAAAGCATCATTTGCTGTAACTTGTACATTGAAATTTCAAACTTTGAAAATAATGTACTTTTTTAAGAAGACATAAAGTCGATACCAACATTTATGATTGACATCTACTTACTTAGCATTTGAAATGTTATGAATGTACATCCCTATAGATAGATACCTAGGTATAAACAATAATTAACTCTCAAAGAAACTATTAAAATACACAATAAGAAAAAAATAGCCTCCTTTATTTTTAAGTGGAAAAAGTTCTTGTCATTACATGTGTATGTTCAATGTAAATGTATATTCTACTTGTACATAAATGGTCATCATAGAAGAAGGAGAGGGAGGGGGGGGAAGACTAATTAAACCTCATTAAAAAAAGACTTTAAAAAGGATTACAAAGACATTACGACTTTTAAAGTTAGCAATTAAATAAATTATTTTTTGACAAAAAAATAAATATATAATTCACTATTTAAAAAAAAGAAAATGATGTCATCATTTATCTTTTATTTACAGAGAGTGAGAGAGAGAGAGAGGGAAAAAAATAATTGTCTTTATATATTTTAAAAAAATTGCTATTATTTTTGTCAAATAATATAAAAAAACAAAAAGTTTTTTTTCTCTTTTCTTCCAAACAAAATAAGTAAATCCCCTACTAATACTTACTTAGAAATTGAGCAATTAGTCGACAGAATATAAATAATGATTATAATTTCAAAAACTCTCTGTAATTAAGGTTTAGAAATATATTTACAAAGTAAGAGGCTGTTGATTACTTTTTTATCTTTATCTGACGGTCATACAGAAATGGAATATTCTCACAAATAATTAATAAATGGACAGAGGAGTCCTATCATCTGAGTCATTTCTTCATTTAAATGCTAAGTAAATAATAATAATAATAAATAGTATGTACTACTATCAAATTACATAGCACCTTAAGAAAAAGAAACACAAAATAGGGAAAATAATAAATAAAAAGAAATGAATCGATCAAACTTTCCATGAAGTAAAGAGTCCAAAATAGAGAGGAAAAGGAGTCGTTTGATAGTTGTGGTGCTCTAGTTAGAAAGGATTAAATGAAGGAAGGCTATTATTAACTTTTTTGCAAAAAAATGTGGAGGTACTATTAGTTTTGTACCGATAACAATACTTTTGTACAGAGTCTGGACTAAAATTATCATCACTATTTCGAACCTTCATTAGACTAAAGTTATAAAACAAAAATATCATTTTGGTCCATTCAAATACACTTTTCTTATGTTTCCTTTCTCTTATAAAGTTCAATTTTATAGCTCAAAATTGAACCATTTTCTTATATAATGTTTATTATGTAAGCAAACGACAGTTTAAATAGCAAACAAGTCTTGTTTTTATTGTTTTAAAAATGTCGGAGCAACAACAAAAAGATTGTCCACTCCACTGGGGTATCAGTTCCTAGAAGGCTGCGAAGAATCTTGGTCTTTCTATCAAGACTGCCGATAACATCAACAAGTCCATTAGGGATGATATTGGAGTTGTACAACCAAGAAGAACCAAAGCTTCTCCAGCAAATATATGGCTGACTTCTGGCAAGCCTCCATATGACCCTCCTTCAGTTCACTTTGCAGTTTGAAGCTTGTTGAAAGATATTGTCTAGGAGACATTTCATCCAAATTTGGATTTGCCGCAATCATGACAGCGTGGTACGCCATGGACACATCCTTCATTGTCAAGAGCTGTTCCCCAGGGCTAGAGTGTGATCTTCCAAGAGATACTACCAACTAAACATAAGCTCGATACGCGCCAATAGTGTCATCTCTCGGACTTAGCACAGACTTTTCAAATGACCCTCGTATGTCTAAATATTTTTAAGCGTAAAAGGCAATGGAAAAATGGAGTAGCATGCATACATACCAATTCATATGTGGGATAATCTAAATATGCATGAAATTTGCTTTGAAGTAGGTAAGTAAATGTTGGAGTAGACAGACATAATTAAACTTGCATGAAGTAAAACTAATTATATAATCTATCAATATTTCTTTTTCAAAATATAAAAAAAAACTTGTGAAAAAAAGTAACTTTTTTCTTTTTCTTTAAAAAGAATGTTTTTTAAAGACATGATTTTTATCGTGTAAAGACTTATGATGAAAGAAATCCAAAGGACTTCTAAAACTTATATTCATCAAGCAAAGTCTGCCTGTATTTATACTGAAAGTAAGTCATTTTTGATTGCAGGTACTTTATCTAAATATAATAATACAATCGATAGGCGCATCGTATATATAAACAGTGTGATGACTCAAAAATTAAAAAAATTAAAAGCCGTTTTCACTTCTACATATTTTTATTTTATGACATTTTTATGGCTAACTTTTGAAGCAAAAGTCGGTAATTCAACAAGTTTCTACTCTATTTATTAGATATGCCTCCTCCATTCTGAATGATGACTTAAATACGGGGACGAACAGAAGCACAGATGTCCTTGATGAAGTCCAAAGACTGGTTCTTCCACTGCTCCGTGATCACAGCCTTCAGTGCATCAACAGTCAGGTGAGAAGTCTTGTATTCTTGCTTTCCCAGACGTACCAAAGAGCTAGGTCTAGGGGTTCACATCGGTTGAGGAACAAAGGCAAGATGTCTACCGGCCAGAAGTCAGCCATGTTCTCTCTTGGACGTGTGTGCCGGGGTGCTGTCTTGGGTATATATATGGTTGTCCCTGGGGAACGTGCTCTTCAACCATGGGAAGACATGGTACCTGAGGACCTTGTAGTATACGTCCGTGTTAACTTTCTCGTTGGCCTTGAAGAAGTAGGGAGACATCTTGCTGCCGTCGGACGCCACGACGCCGATGAAAATGACCTGAGGTGGATGGTTGGTGCTGAAGGTTCACTCAACTTAAACTTGATTCACCCAAGAAGCGATCATGTCTCCTATTCAGAACAGCGTCCAATGTGAATATCTTCTTGTCGGAGATTGACTTGTGTGCGGAGGAGAATGCATACCCTCTGCCGTTTTACTTGTTACGGGGTCATTTTTGATCACACAAAGACAAAACAAACATCAAATAGTAGCTTATTGTCAGTTCTTTTGAATGGTGCAAGTAAAAATAATCATACTTTTAGAACTGTGGCTAGACAGCCTCGAAGAGGATTCTAGTTTTTGAGTCCTTACCCTATATAAAGATAGTATTTGTATATAATTATCTAAAAACGGTAAAAATGAATGAAATCTCCCAGGAATTTAGTTCCACTCATATTATAAAGAAAGAAAAAGTGAAATACCTTATCCAAAATGTACAAAAATGAATGCAACTTAGACGAGGTTTATCATCTTGCTCATCAAATCATTTTTTTTTCTTTTTCATAAGATTTTATTAAGTTAATATTTCATTATTGAGGAGATAACACAAAAAGTACTGAGTAGCTACGTGTGAGTGTACTCAAGAAAAACGGAGAGTAACCCTGAGGATTGGGAAGTTATCTTCTATAATATTAAATGAAAGTTTTTCTGTTTGTCGCCACCTAAAAACTCTGGAAACTACCGGTAGTTCATAGATGATGTTCCTCTTTTTTTAATTATTAAAGACATTTTATGAAGTTTCATACAAATTCAAAGGAAATTTTCAATTGTATCTAGTAAAAATATCAACTTAGAGGTTTTACAATATTGTTAAAATTTTACTTCTAATTATATGTCAAGAGCAATTCACCCCAACTAAAGCATTCAAAAGGCAAACATTATCACTGTTTTCCAGCCTAGTAAAAAATTATAGATTATGGAATACTAGGGGGACAAAATTGATTTTTGATTTACAGACAAAGTAGCGTTGGATGGGGTCCAATGGGTTTATTTTTGCTTTTTGAGACTTTAACTAAAGAATTGGATTAACTTTTTAAATGTTTCATGCTTCCATATTAGAAGGTATATGAAATATTTATGCACGCTTGGTTTTTTATTTCTTGAAAGTAAGGGAATAATTTTGTTTTTTTAAATAAGGATTTAGTCAATATCTCTGTCATTTTGTCAGATATTTGAAGTTTAATCGGATATTAAAAAAAACTTTTGTTTGTCGAAGCCTAGTAACTCTGGGCAATGCCGGCTACTACTGTTAGTAGTCAAAATGGGTAAATAAATAAAGGCCCATCGCCTAACTACTTTTATAAGTATATAACATATGTACATAGGTATGATTATAAAAAAAAACCAACCAGGTAGTATATTTATTCCTAATACATATATAGTATTAAAAGCCCCCTTAAAATGGTTATTTGGACCCGTTTTGTCTTTAACATTTAACCTTTAATAATAGTGATAATACTACCACCAAACCACCACCACCAAGATGCCTCCTTTATATTATTACTAATAACGTGTGTATGTACGTTCCTTCTATTTTTTTGTTTAGTTTTTAATTTATTTAAAGGAATAAAGAAAAAAGGTCAGTCGCAAGTTATTTGTATCAAGTGTTTCTAACTCGTTTGGCTCTTTATTTCTCTTTCTCCCTCTCAAATGACTACAATGTCAATTAACACAGAAGGGGAAGACAAGGACTTACACATTTACCTACTTCAGTCCTGTCCTAATGAACTAGATTCAAAGTATGTTCTCATACTTTACTGCATGCATGATTGTAATAGAAAACACTGTATGTAACTTTACAAGTTTAGACAATGTTGAATTGTCATGTTTGTGAAGAGAAAAAGTAGAGAAACAGAGGGAGAAACCAAATAGGGGAAATGAACACCTAGTTAAAAAGCTTTTCAAAAGCAATTTGACTGACCAAATTAGTCGAAGGTTTGATCAGGAAGAAAAAACAACATTTTTTGACGTGTTTTATATATGTATAAATATGTCAAATATACAGTTTTGTAGAAGATGTAACTTGTGCATTCAAAATTAAAGAAACTACAATATCTTTGTCCTTAAATATCTGATTTATTTACAGAATCAGTCCTTTTAATTACAAACTATTCATTTTATTTTGATTGATTTAAAGTACTTATTTAAGAGTTATTGTCACTGTTAGCATTTGAACTTCATAATGCCCCACATAATGTTCATCAATTAACTGTGATTAAAAATGTAAAAAATTACACAATTCATACATATATACAGAGTAGGGACCCAAAACTTGCAGTATCAAGACTAAATTACGAAAACAGGATTTTTATGGAATTAAGGAAAAATAACTCGGAACTAATTTGTGATAGTTTGAATACTATATTTAGCTATATTTTTTATTCAATATGTCCTCATTCACAAGCAATAAAACCCTCGACACGCCGGCGAACATATTTGTAACTCTAAGCGATGAACACTGTGTCCATGGCGAACTACGCTCGGAGCAAATCCAAATTTACATGAGAGGTACAGCATACATTATTCTCCAAGACAATCTTAAACTGGTGAGTCCAGGAGGAGGCCACATGGAGATATGTTAGAAGTCAGCCATATGGTTGCTTTATAAGTTTTGGTTTTCTTTGGTATTGTCTGATGAGAAAAATAAATACTATAATATGTATTAATACAATTTGTTTTATTGAATTTCCTCCTTATTTGACTCCTCTTTGACGTCATCAAAATAGCCAGTATAATTATAAACAAAAGCAAAGAAATCTCTTATCGACAAGTCATATATATAGTCCCCTTGAATGAAACCTAGTAATGAAAAATAATGGTGATAAAATTCTAATTAAATACTACTACAGGCGGCGCTGGGCCCACTCTTTATATCAGACCTGTATTCAAGTTCAATCATTGTTTTAATTTTTGCATATACAAGTTACAACTTGTACTGGGCATGTTATACACACATATACAATAAGCAACAAAAGCAAATAACATTGATCAATTATGATGATAATGAAATTGGATTTCAATATACTCGTATGCAGGGATATAATTCATAAATGCACCAATATATAATTAATTATTAGTGATGTGCCGCGAGCTGAATTTTACTACTCGAGTATTTTCGAGTTTATAAAAAAACCAATAGAGGAATTAAGTAATACTCGTCGCTCGTTTCATGGGTATTAAAATTACAATTTCTGCCTAAGTGATAATTTTGGAATTATGAAGACAAAAATTCATTCATTAAGGGACACTCCAGCCCATCCCCTGCAAAGACCCTGACACTATCTAACACTTTTTGCACGCTAACAAATTTGACAGTCTAAAAATCCTGTCTTAGATTAGGAGTGTTGAAGATTTGGCTTTCCCTTCTCTAATTATTAATAATAAGATTCTTATTCCTTCTTCACCACCTCGGATAAGGTATCTTTCTTCCTCTTGTGAATGCAATTTTTTTGGAACCGTATAAAAAAATACGTTTTGAGGCTATAATATTCTCAAAAAATGAAAAGGGAAGAATCATAATTTTTTTTGACAAGTTAGGAGTAAATACTCGCATTTAAGGCACACGACCCGAGTTTTTATTGTCTTTTTTGTTTGTTCACTTTATAATAATCGATTAACAATTTACGAGTTTGCTAGTGACACATCACTATTAGTTATCATCGTATATTATTCTCCTCTAAATGCAGGGAAATAAGAGAGAGTCATTTTCCAATCAATAAAAAAAATAACTTTGAGAAGAATTTGTAAGGATTAATCTATGTTGAGAAAATAACATCTCTGGAGTATTATTGTTGCTACGGGAGAGGCACGATAGGAGTCCATTTCTTATCATCTGAAATGAATTCTGCCCTAACATTGTATGTATTTACGTATTTTGATATAAAGAAGGGATGAGAGTCATAAATGTTTTCTATTCTTGATTCTTATCAATGTCAAAACAAGACACTTGTATGTAACAACAAATATATCATTCATATGGTTGAATTCCCCCTCATCATAGATCTATGTTCCTACCTACCTATAAAATGATTCATCATTCCTCTTAAGGAACCATCAGTAAGTAGAAATGAAAAGGTTTCTCATTTACCCGGACATTGTCTTTGACTAGGATCTCAGGAAACAGTTTTTAAATTTCTGGATTCCCTAAGTGAATAATAAATAATTTAGAGGTAAAGAAGAAATAATTTTAAGCTAGTCCTACAGATATATTATGAATTTTTATTTTTATCCCCTAAAGTAGATGGATTGTTTGATATATATATATAGCCTGTAGGTCCTGTTTTTCGTAAGCCGATCCAGCAAGCAACATACTGTTCAACGTTTAATTTAATGAATTATATAACTATAACAGGGACGTCCGTTTTTGCTTTTTACAAGAAAATTTAATATCAATTAAGTTTTCAAATTTTTCTCAAAAAAATTAATTTCTTATGAATAACTATGAATTTTTTAATTTTTTTCCAAAACTTTCGTATTAGAAAATTTAATTTTTGTCCATCAAATTTATTTTCCTTTAAATAACTATAGATTTTTGAATTTCAAAAGAATTTTTTTTTTCAAAAATCAAGTCTTTTCCCCAAATGTAAGCTTGTTAAAATCCAAATTCTAGGAAAATAAATACAACATCCGTAGAATTTCAAGTAAGTCCACTTCCCCGAGAGATCCCAGGAAAAGGGGATTTATAAATGCCAAGTTAGTCAAATAATTTGTTCCAGAAGACATATAAAGATTTTTTTTCAAATTTTAGAGTTAAAATTCTTTAAAAGAAATTAAACTTGAACAAATTAAGTTTTAGTAAAAACAATTCATTTTTTTTGTTCTCCTCAAAAATTATGAGACATAATTTTTTTTAGCCAATAACTATAAAATTCCTCAAAAGGAGAAGGGGACATAGGCCCCTATGGATCCCACACGACTGGACTGAAGAGATACTGGGAACGAAGGAAAATGCAATGACTTTGGATGGTGGAGAAGTTTTTTAATGTTAGGGGCAATGTTAATCTATTCTCTTTGAGGGAAATTCTTCCTTTTTCTAGCTCTCTGGACTCTGACCGACCCTTTACCCACGAACCAACCCATATTTCTCCTTCTATTTCTTCAATAGACTCTTCTTTTTTTACAGAAACCAGTTTCATGGTTTTATTATATTGTTGAAGAATAGGTCTCATCTTCTTTTTTTTTTCTTTATATTTTATTTCTTCTTCTTTCGTACTTATTATTATTTTATTTTTTTACCTTAAAGGTGCGGCGAAGGTCAATTATTATTATTGTTATTACATATCACCCATTGCGTCCTTTTTGCCTCTTTCTTCCTCCTTGTGCGGACGTCCATGCTCAAAAAATGTTTACCAATCAGGATAATTAAGGGTTAAGTAAAATATAATAAGGAACATACTGGCACTCATAAATAGGTATTATAATTAGTGATGGGGCGATTCAAAAAAAAAAAAAAAAAAATCCCCATGCAGATACGCTTTTATTAAAAATTATCAATGCCGATTTCAATTTCTTTAATATTTTAAATAATCGTTAAAAAAATACTATTTTGCTATCAGGGGCGTCCACAGGTATCTATTTTAGGAGGGGGGAGTGGATTTTTTTGAAAGAAAAAAAGAAAATTAAATAAAAAATCTACCATTTGACATTTTTTTCAAAAATCTACAATTATTCAGAAAAAAAGTTATATTTTCGAAAATAATTTCCAAAACCCACAGAAGCTCACAAGAAATTCCCAAAATTAAATGTCTAATATACCGATTCCAGAAAAAACAACCGATTCTCCAATTCAGAGTAATCGTCAGATCACTCATTATAAAGCTTATTATCTTTAAGCAATTCAAACTGAGGGTAGGCATTTTGTGATGACGTCAGTATGGATTATAACTGAGTCATGCCCGAAAATAACAAAGTATTATTGTCATTTCTATTATGTTTTATCATCATCAATCTCTTTAATTGAAGAAAAAAAATGAATTTATTTGCAAATGGGTTTGAAATCTAATTGCATTGATGATATATTTATGGGTTTATATATATATATATATATATACATATTACTCTAGTATTCATTGTTCTTTTCGCATTTTATTAAGGAGTTATATTAATATCCTAACAGCACACCCAAATATTATTCATGGAACTTTTTTTGCCCATCTTTTTATTTATTTCTGTATATATGATTTGTTTATTTGCAAATCTAATATTCAATAGTAGTATTAATAAAGTAAAGTCCTCTTTGATATCCGTGCAAAAATCTATGTACAAGGTTTTTCCAACCAAATAAACATCTGTTTGTAGACATGGAGAAATACAATATACGTACACATGTATCAAAGGTAGGCAAATAACTTTGTAGGAGATATACCTATATATATACTACCCATCTGAAAATCCTAGACAAATCCGAGAGCCCTATGATTTTTAGTGGATCAAACTAATTATGTCCTTTTAAAAAATGCGGTTTACACAGACTCAAAGAAAAAATATTTCTTGAACAGTCAAATTTCAAATTGAGTCTAAACCGATTCTATAAATGTATTGTTGATGATGTCATTTGTGTTTTAAAATTGTGAACATTAGAACAACAAGATCATGTATATTTAAATTTGTTAAAAAATCGGTCTATAGATTCAGACTGAAAAGGATTACATTTCGGCCTACGGTCTAACATCCCGGCCTGGACGAAATATCGGTGCAAATCGGTCTGGAAGAAATCATTAAAGACAGAATCGAAAGAAAATGAGGTCCCAGACCAAACACTAATGCACACATATTAAGTCTAAAATGAGAAAATTAGACAGTTTATTGATGGATGAACGCTGTTGACTCAACTGCTTCTTCCCTCACATTATAATGATTTTTCCAGCCCAAATAAAAAATAGCAAACAACTTTAAATTGAATACATAAAAGGTTAGCATCACGCCGTATATAAATAATATCCATGTACTTTAAACATAAATATCCCTACAGTTAATGAAAAAAAAAAGTATTAATAATTTTTATTGTTATTAGTATTTTAAAGGAGTGCCTCCAGGATTTAAAAAGAACTTGTGAAGTGTCGTTCAATGCTATGTTTTCTTGGGTTGAGCAAAGATAATAATAATTAATAGCAACAGCTATAGGTAAATCCTCTTTGTAGTATGTTTTTATCAACATTTCGGCAAATCCATGTATCAAGGATATCCATGATACTTCTCTGTGTGTCGATACGAAATACTCCTTACGCAATGGTTTATACAAAGAAAAGAAAACAAAAGAAACAAAACAAAAAATTATCTTCGATCTTAAAGCAGAAAAAAAGAAATATGAAGAGGGGGGAAAGAAGCATTGCATGACAATTTAAATAAAATTTTGCAATTTGAAAAGAATGAACGAAAGGGAAAAATTTCTTTATCTATTTAATTAAGCATTGAAAGATAAAATTCCCACATAATATGTACAAATGTAATAATACGACTCTATATAATTTATAAAATAACATTGTATTTTTATCCTACTTATCAATGCTCAAGTTGTACATTGAGCTTGGTCCTCGCTTCCACACTAATATTAATTTCCCACTTTCTCATTTTTTTCACTATTCAAACCACACAATTATATTTATGTATGGAGACTCGTAATGTGAAAAGTTGGATCCATTTATTAAAAAATACACTCAAGGGTCAAAAAATCATCTGCAATATATCTATCCTCTCTCTCTCTCTACAAACACATAATGATATTCATCAGTAATTTAATCAGTAGTTCTCTGGAAGTCTTCCAAAATAAAGAATTAAAATAATAAGGAAAGTTAGTATTACACCATAGATGTTACTACAGGAAATATGTAGTGATGGGAGTTCAGAGGGCCAAAGAAAGAGGGGAACTCTGCTCCTATATAAACTTCAATAAACTTATCTTTCTTTATGATAATATTCAAAGGGGAAAAAAAGTAGAGTTTTTGCAGAAAATAAATAATATTTCAACATCCTTATGGCTATATTAAATTTTTTAAAGAGCTTTCCGCAGAATGATGCTCCAGGAATAAAAAAGTCATTATTGAGAAAGAAAACAAAGACGAAGGGTAGGTACAAGTCACGGATTTCATTTGCACTGTGTCATTGTCCGGAAATGAACAGTCAACAACTCCACCTACTATGGAGTAATTATAATTAATTACTGGAATAACTAATTTTGAGAGCAGAGCGAACATAATAAATTGTCATCATTTTAACAAGGATCACATCCCTTCTATGTGGCGTGATAATCAAGAACATCCTAAATATGACAGCTGCATACAAAAAATTTAAGTTTTTGTTAAAAAAATTTAAAAATCCATGGATATCTCAAAAAAAAAAAAAAATTGAACATTCATAGCTGTTCCTAAAAAAGAAAAAATAATTAAATTTCAAGTATACAATTTTTTAAAAAATTTTCAAAAATCTACAGTTTTCCACGAGAAGTTTAGTAATTAAAATTTAATTTTTGAAATTTTTTTCCAAAAAACTTAAATTAAAAAATTATAAACTCATCAAATGATTGATATTATATGTAGGAAATGAGTCCTTCAAAATACTCTAAGAAATCACATCCGTGCTTTTTTTAATTAGTCTATTTATCTTATAAGGGGCATTATTGTGATCATCAAGCTGTACCTACCTAAGAGAGTAAAATTCCATATATAGTTTTCTTTTATATGCCTATGTATGAATATATTATATACCCCCACATACTTTTAACAAAAAATGATGATGAAAAGCCGCCCCATTTCATCAATCAAGGAGCTATATATTATGTATACTATATAATGTATATAATATACATATTATATTAGTATTACATACATTTATAAATAAATCCCCTACACAACTTCGATAAAACATAACAGGAGACGAAATCTTGGCCAGACAACACCCAAAGCAGAAACTTGACAAATATAACAGCACATTCCAAGAAGAGCTAAACAGACATAATGGTTGAGACTGGGTCCGATACTGATTTTTCTCTCTCCCCCTATTATTATACACCTTATAGAAGGCCTCCTCACCGATTTTCTGTCCTACCTTGAAAAAGAACAGATGTATCTTCTTTCTATCAGAGACCACAACACAAAGGACCATTGTTTGTCCGGATATTAGCTGTGGTAAACCCCTTGCAACTTTTCTTTTATTTTCGAAAGCCAGCAGTCGTTCCAGCGGTTGTGGAATTGATCAACTGTCAAAATCTTCTAGTCTGAGAAAATTTTCACAATTGACTTATTTGCCTTGATCCATGTGATAAACATTAATCAACAGTCCACATTTTACTGCCCTATCCTGTACACATATGAAACTTCATATGACGTTATGGTACAGATGTTCACAATATGGAAACTCACATAAAGAGTGTTTTTCTGTGTGATCCATCTAGATTGGACTTCTTTAAATGACCGAATTAGTGCGGTCCAACAAAAGTTATATCGATGTCAGACCGGTCTAGCATTCCAGTCCGAATACTACCACTAATAGATATGTACCTACAAGTTACAAAGAACATTTTTTTATTTGTTTCTGAATGGATATTTATATATTTTTTACAATATATAAATATATAATCACACAGGTCAAATGAATGTTTAATATTTATTTTTTTACATCTTCCCGAGCCTTTTCCTGGTAATAATTTATTACTATCCTTCCACAAACGGGTCATACACTTCTCATCAACTCATATGTATATATAAGGATATTGATTCAATTTGGCAAAGGCTACTTCCGTAGCACATAAGGAGAAAAGGATTCAACATAAAGATCTCCATGACATTGAGGAGGAGGTGATAATTAAGAGAGGTACAACATGAAAATGAATGATTTGATATGCACACGCACACACCATGCCATCCAATGAAAAAAATCCTTGATTGAGTAATTATAGCGATCCTTTAGCAGGAAAGTTATGACACTACTATTTTCACACAATTTACTAAATGATAATTGCAATATGGATACATTGAGGTAGACTTGTTATGTCTTCCGTGTGTGCATACACTACGTAGTTATCAACATCAGCCATCAACAGCATCCTTACTCCTGCTTGTCAACCAGGTTTACATATCCCAATCAAAAATAAAAATCAGGTTTTTACAAATATAAAAAAATAGTTTATAAATATAACTAGATACGTACATACATCGACTCATTTAGATCCAAGTATGTCAGTAAATAGATATATTTTAGAGCAATTTATCTATCCATAATAGTAGTATAATATTTAAGGAGTGGAAGGATTGGCGAATTAATTATGGAATAATAGTAGTTACATCATCAGATGTAACATTGTAATAAGTTAGGCCTTGATACATCAAGTGCATTTTTGAAGATGACTTTAAAATTAAGGTGGAGGGACTTTTTTGACCTTTAGATAGATGATGTAATATCTATCAACTTATTCCTTCGTTCTTTCATCGTCTTTAAAGTAACTACATGATATATAATAATATGTAGTACATGTTATGTGCTTATTGTCCCACCTTGATGTGATTGATGGGTGAAATTTTTGATAACAGCTTTAAATAACTTCATACACGCAGAAGAAGCAGAAGTCTAATGATAGTGATGGATCACTCCTTCCGTTACTCAAGTTATAAAGACATGTACTTCTTGCTTTGTAAAGAAAGAGAGCTAATGAGTCGCTTGACCCAATAATGACCACCTTGTTTGAAAAGTATTTAAAGTAACCAGCAAGGTAGCAAAAAATAGAGTAAAAATAAGGACATAATAATATTTTTTGTTATGGACCTGCGTTGAAACTCTAGAACAAGGATATAACATTCATTGGCTGCCAGTATTATAGTCTAGAAACCTTAATTTTTAATTTAAGAAATGCCCTTTCATTAATTAGTTATAATTTATGTCTTTTAACAGGTTGCACTATTTTATTTTTATTTCTTACAAATTCATGGGGAGGGGATAGGCTTAAGTCCTTTAATCCAAAAGCTACTCCTGGTAGGCCATAAGGGGCACTTTTAATTCTATGTTGACAGTCGTTTACATACTCGTATTTTATACCTTCATGTTGCTCAAAAGTTATAAACTGTACAATCAGATTGAACATGTAGCAACCAAAAAATTAGATGAATCAATTTAATTGAAGAATTTAGAGTAATCCTGAAGAGTGCGATACAATTATTGAAATTATATTGAATGTTGGATACATCAAGGCAGTTTATTTGGACTCTAGGATAATCATTTTTAAAGTATTGAATAAGTAAATTCATATCACTGCCACATTAGAAAATTCAAGGGTCCACAGATAGGGGTGGGCTGGAGGGGCTGTACCTTCCCCAAGTTAAGAAATTTTTGGTTCTTGCAAGAAAATTTAATATTCGAAATTTATATATTCAAATTTGAGGATTTTTGAAATTTTTTTCAAAAAAATCTAATATTTGAAATTTAATTAATTTTTTTGTGAATAACTATGAATTTTTGAAAAAAAATATTCGAAATTAATATTTGAAATTTTTTTTTTTATTTTTTGTGAATAGCTGTGGATATTTAAAATTTTATCTGAAGAATAAAATATTTGAAATTCTATCGAAAAAATATAAAAAAATAAATATCTATACAATCCTACAAACATCCCTGATAGATAAATTATTCATAAATACAGGGTGTATCAACGAAATCCTGCACTTGAGATTTCAGGGGTATTACGGCATACATGATGACAAAATTATGTCATTCTTTTTTGGAAATGAAATATAAATGTATAAACAAAACAATACCATGGAGTCTACAACAGAAGATCTCAAGCCTATTACATTTTCAGTCGTAGAACACAGATGTACTGTTGTGATGATTTTGGTGAAAAACGATCTGTATATTGGCAATGTTGAGGTCTCAAAGTTGACAAGGGTATGTCAATATGTCCCCCTGTCACACTTCCAATATGTCTCAGGATGGACTCCAGGAGTCCTGCTACGACTGGGTGCACAGGGATATATGATCTCCCCTGACCTAAGTCTGAAGGATTATTTTGTCTTTAACTACCTTGAGTCAAAAGTCAACGGAGATCCTCACACCATCAATAAGTCCCTGATGGACTCGATCGTCCTGGATTGCAAGAATTTAGATTGGATTCTAGTTTCAGGGCCTGAATCGAGGCTGTTATTGAAGCCCACGATGACAATGATTGTATGTATTTGCTGCTTTTTTAAATAAATATTCAAAATGACAATTTAATGTTTATTTAAAGTAGAAAGATCAAAAGCGCATACTCAAAGGTAGATAGATTGGTAACTTGACGTTTGAGTTTAGTCCGTTCCATGACCAAGTTCGTAAATCAATTCGCTAGTATATCATATCAATTGTATGTTGCCATGCACACGCATTTGCAGCTTATCCCTGGCTTGTAGTTTAAAGATAAGGGGGGCTGTCATAATTACAGCACATATATCAAGAAACTTAAGTGATGGGTTACTATTATGTCACTATTTCAATCTATGATAAATAAGTCATATGTATTTGTCAAAAATAGAATAATGGCATCAATTAATAGTCCCTCGATAATTAAAGTGACTGGTATTTCAATGCAATTAGACCTTATGAGACGTACAAATTGCAGGTTGTTGACAACATAATGTTACATTACATTTGAAGAGGGGCAGATGCCTGACCAAACAGAGCCAAAATGAGAACACGTACTTATTTTATTGTGTAATTATATCTATTTATACACATATGTAGAACATGAGTGAATAAATTTAATTAGTACTGGAGACAGGATATATATAATCGTGTACCATCACTTATTGCTAACCATAAATTACAGGTAACATTTTTATAGATATTCTTCATAGATAGATAGGTACACGCCATTATTTTAGCAATTGAGGATTATAATGCTTCATGTTCCTTGGGTATACCTAAGTGTATGTACACATATGTAGTAGTAATAATAATCATATAGCTATAAGAAATATCATTGGGCAAATAACTTATAGGTACATAGACGTACTTTTTAAAACATGTTTTAAATTGCATTTCCCCCCTAAAAACATGGGTATATATAAAGTATGTATATTATTTATTCATTTAATGGTCTTGTAGGTGAGAAAGAAGGGGGAAATAACTCCATCATTGAAAAAGAGTTATATTTATTACTATTTTTATTTTTTATTTGAGATAAAACCTAATCATAAGTTAATAATAAATTTTTTTAGAGTAACGTTATGCAGTTGAAATACGTAGATATATGTAGTGTTAGGAATGCTCTGAATAGAGGTAGTAATTCGATCCGACTTTAGATAAGACTACTACTATTTACTTTTCTCTCTCTCTCTCTTACTCACACACACCTCATAAGTTAATGTTATTTCTATTGGGGTTCAAATGCTTGCATTAAACGTAAATAAGTAAAAAGAATTACTCATGCATTCATTAAACCCTAGTGCTTATTATGTAGGTATATATATCTACAAGTTTATAACTAACTTATTTGACCTTTGTACATACTATCCTTATTTTTGTTATTCTTATTTCTAAATGAAAAGGGAACTCACAAATGAAGAAAATAATAAAGAAGACATGGCTAAATACCAAGGGTCATTAGGAACACAACAACTTCTTTTGATCCTCGTGTTCCAAAATATTTAAAGTCAAAATACATGGACATGGACGTAATTATTATATACAAATACACTCCCCATAGAACAGAAAGTTATCTAGTGTTGTTTGATATACCATGGCATAATACTAAATGGATATTAGAATCGGTTCTTAGAGCGCTGTTAGCTAGAAGGTGAGGACTCACAAGATTAAAATCCTATTCGAGGCCGTCTAGACTCAGTTCTAAAAGTCTAACAATTTTTTTGCTTGGTGCCATTTGAAATGGCTGACCAAAAGCTACAATTTGATGTCTGTTATGCTTTATGTGATCCAAATGTCCGAACAACAAGCAAAACAGCAAAGGGTGTGCAATCTCCTCCGTGCACAAGTCGATTTCCGATCGATTTGTGGTCACCTTGTACGTCAAGAACAAAGTGTATCTCTAATTTCGGAAATACCCAAAAATTGTATGCTTGAAAATTGTCCATTTTAAAACAAAGATGAATTTTCTTTTTTAACGTCACTAAATTTATAAAACAAATATCCTGCAGGTCATTGCCTCTAACGAACTTTTATATTTTATAGTTCTAGTCGAAAAAGTATCGTATTGATAAAATATTGATATCTTTATAAAACTAATGCATATGTATATTTATATAAGTATATAAAATTGCAATATATTTATTTAAATAAGAATTACAGTTTAATTTTAAAAAATAAAATATTATATATAAGTGATATGTTGAAATCGTTGTTTTTTTTTTTTTTTGCATAATAACATTAATAGGATATTATATAAGTATACATAATATAAAGTATACTCGGTATTTGATTAATTAATTATTCAAATTTATGAATGTATTTTTGTGTATAAATACGACTGTCATGCACATGGTCACGATAACTTCTTTTTTCGTTTTTTCATCATCCTTATTTCATCACACCATTCCGTGCTCTATGAAGCTCAAATGGAAGCAAGAACTTTTCCTTAAATGCATTAAACTTTTTATGTTTATTTTCTCTTACTTGCAGAATTAGATATAATATGTATTATTACGTCTCAGTACTAGCCCAATGGGTCAACAACCATAATGCAAAATATTAATTAGAACGGCATTATCCCTTTTGCAAAAATTTATAAATATATGTATTTCTAGGTAAAGAGATTAAGAGGGAAAATGACTGAGTCATATGATGTAGTGTTTAGTCAACTCGACTTGAGTCGATGATTTTTTGACCCGACTCATAGGGTCAGTCAAATTTCAAATTCGAAAAAAAAACCCAAGTTCACTAGATAATATTTTATTTAGTCTGCTTTATTTTATCATTAAACATCAAATGCTTCGTTGTGCTGTCCCTAGTTGATGTTTAAATCCATTACAATTTCTAATGAAGTTCTTTGATCATATAGACAAGACATATACCACAGCTATGTAAAAATTGCACAACTCATATTTATTAAAAAAATATTAACTTATTATTACTAAGAACGCAAAAACAAATTCGCCGAAATAGTACTTGAAAAATAGAGAAGTAATATTTACTAGGAATAGAAACAATGCAACATAATATAACAGGGCATTCAAATAGTCGCCTGCTGGCAACGTAAGGTTTGGAAACTATGTGAGTATATGTAGCAACTTTATTTTCTCATTTATTGACTCGGTTCGACCCGAGTCAATCTACACTGATGTGTCATTTAATTTTGTATTTGACTCAAAAGATATTTCTGTTCTAAGAAGCATGGCTATGTATCAACTATTTATAAAATTCATTTTTTCCCTATTTGGCAACTCATGTCTACAGTATTCTATGGAATTTGATATCAATTAGCTTGAATTTACTCATTTTATAATAAGGAAACAAAAAAAAAAAACTTGTTTAGCTATTTTACAAAAATAGCTTACGTACCTTTGACTCTCCCTTGCCAATCTTAACTCAAATTTGACTTTCTTAAAAATGTATTTTCAATGGCAAGGTATGCAATGTTTGCAACATATTTATGCATCATCAAGCACAATAAAGGGGGTTACATAAGTCAATCTAAATGTGATGTAACGTGATGAGAGTTTCTTCATGAAGATATAATTTTGTTCTTTTGAAAAGTCTATGAGATTTCTGAACATTAAATACCTGAACATATCTGGTGTGCTACAGGGCTGTAAAAAACAACTTTTAATAAAAGGCACCAAAATTTTTGGGACAGTATCACCGTAGTCATGATATATAATAAAAAAACCCTGGAATTGAATCTTGAAGAATTTCAGATATACTGCTTTAAACTATATAAATATACAAGCTCATTTTGCATTAACAAATTTCAGTCAATTGTAAGCTTTGTATTCAAACATCTGGGATAATTTTACATAACAAAGAATAATTACTATACTTTAGAACAGGGATGTCCAAGCTTTTAATATAACGGGCAGTACTGCCACTTGAAATATTGTAATGGCCTACAGAACCTATTCAATTAAATTTTGTGGAAAGTGGAAAACTTATCGGTTATAATCAATTTTTTTATTTTATATTATGATGAAGATTTTTTTATTGTTATTGTAATTAGCTAAACGCGATTTCAGTTTCAGTACTATGTACCTACTTAAAATAGTATTTATCAATTCGACATACATAAGTTAAGCTACAATAGATTCCACGTAACTATATAATAATTAATAGCCATATTGTAAAAAAAGAAATTGAAGTGACTCGAGAAAAAAATCTATAAAATTAAAAGAAAATGTTGTCAAAGAGGCGAATATCCTACCTTATTATACATATGTAATCATGAAACTAAACTATTGGAATATATCAAACTGTATTGACAGAAGGAGGATCACATCATCGATAGAAAAATAGTAAAGGAATATAATTAATATCTCAACACTCCACACAACTTCGGCACACCACTATGAACATAAAGTTGGACGGGAAAAAAAAATGTCTGAGACCCTCGATTATTTAGAGTCGCAACAACACTGACAGAATTCTTCTTCCTTTTTTATGTCGTTCTTCTTCTTTTTTTATTGTTATTATTGAAGAAGAAATTTTGCGTGCGCTCTTCGTTGCTGCTGCCATAATACTTTTAGTAGTACTACTGTAGTAGTTGTAGTAGTAGAACCACTATTAACAGTACATAGTACTCACACATACTAAGAAGAAGTGACCAATGTATTTTATGAACAAAATGCTCTGTCAAATTGCGCCTCTTTTTTAATAATATTATGTTGTACTATGTATTATCAGTACATACAATATCCAGTCCATAAACTTTTAATCCAATAGTTAACAAAAAGTTTAAAATTAATAGACGACTTTGTATCCATTTTTTAATAATAAGGGCTGTATTATTCATGCATATAATTCCGTACTATACTTTGTAGATAAAACATATTTTTGTATACTAACTGTTAGAACGAGGAAGGAATATCAATTGGGTTGCTGTACTCAGCACTGTAACTACAAGCAGGATCTGTAAGAGGTATACCCTAACTGAAATATATTTGTTCTAATAAAATTTGCAGTATTCTGATCCCATTATAAAATATTATGCTTATTCTTTTTAATAAGGAAAATTGTGGAATTTAAAAACACGGTCATCTCTACCAAGTTGATCAGAAAAGAAAAGAATTATACCATTTCTAATTCAAAACGTAGATATTTTAGTTCAAATTGGGAATTGTCCAATTCAAAATGGAATAATCAAGTTTAAAATGTAAAGGCCCTAATTTAAAAAAGAAATTGTCCAATTCAAAATGAGAACAGTTAATTTCAAAATGAGAATAGTCAAATTGAAAATAGAAATTTATTTGTTGAAGAAAATAAACTAAGATAATTGGATCTCCAATACAAAAATTTGCTACAGAAAATAGTGTAAGGGATATCGCTCGTAGGTATACAAACTTGAGTCAGCGCGTCTTTAAATTTTGAAAAAAAATACAGAAACCATTACTTGTTACTTTGTATTTTATAGCACTATATTATATACAGTCAACAATTTTTTTGCCTTACATTATAGTTTCTTAAAAATCATTTCCTTTTCAACCGCCATGCTCAAAGGAAAAACCAAGTGATGGCCCTATATATTACCCACTGAGACAACTGAGTCCCCCACGTCTTGAAAACCAAGTTTCCGGCCAGTATTATGATCCTTGGGTATATCGGGAGCAACAGCCATGTTCATGCCCCCATCTTCTTTAAGACAACAGAGACGGTGGATCCCGACAGGTACTGTGAAATCCTGTCTTACCAAGTGATGCATTGGATGAAGGATGAGGCCAATAGTGTCGAGTTCCTGTTTCAACAAGACTTGGTCCCTCTCACAAGGCCCAAAACTTGCAGAAAGAAGAGAAGGTCCCATTTTGGGACACCAATATCTAGCCCTCTACCTCCTCCGATATGAATCCCATGGATTACTTCTTCTAGGGGAAGTTAGAAAGGAAGGCCTCTGACAATTCACACAACAGAATCGAGTGTAAATTGTTACATATTAATTTTATAATAAGTTAATACGAATGATACTCCAATACTTTTGTGGAATAGCCACATATTAAGGTTGCCTTAGCTGCACCAATTCTGAGCGTTAACTTATATTCCAAATTTACCAAATCGGAGGATTTTATTTCATTTTCATTAATCTCCCAACCCTTTTTATTTTATAAAAATAAAATTATTTGTGCTTAATTTTTGAGTTCAATTGGTTAAGTATTTAGTGAGATATTAGTGTTTTATGTTAAGGTGTATGTACAGTAAGTTG